>NC_079435.1:9089203-9254203 GCF_903798145.1 Danio aesculapii | reverse complement strand
TATTATTTATTAATGTTAATGTTATTGTTTATTATCATTATTATTATTATTATTATTATTATTATTAATGTTAATGTTATTGTTTATTATTATTATTATTATTATTATTATTATTATTATTGTTGTTGTTGTTGTTATTTTTATTGTTAATGTTATTATTATTATTATTATTGTTGTTTTTTTTTCTTTTTATACCCTAATAATGACATACAAATAATAAATTCCTAAATAAATCAAATATTACACAAATTCCTTGGCATATGTTGTACTTCTGTCTAGATGATATATAAAAAAATGACATGAAATAATTTTATTTTCCACTCTTGCCTGTTTAAAAGTTAAAAAACAAATATTTTATTAAATATTTCATCTTTATTCCAACGTGTTTCTTGCATTTTCCTTGTAATTATTATTAAGTTCTACCAAATAAACCCTCACCAAACATTACAAAACCCAATTAGAAATTAACAAAAACATTCACAACAACAAAATGGAAAATCCTGTTTTATTTTTCAGCTTTAATTGTAGCTATTTAATAATTATAATTCATTTAATTTTTATCTTCTAAATAATTCCACTTTCACCTGTGCTTAATACTTGATTTTTTTGCTGCTTGTTCAAACTACTTATTTAAAATGTAATTTTTGGTGGGTCAACTTAATTGTTTTATGTTCAATCCACTTAAATTTGCTAACACAATTAAGTTGTGACATGAAGGTTTTGTGTGGAACCTTTAATTTTTTACAACATAGAGGCTTGTAAAAAATTCTGCCCTGTTTGCATATTCAGATTAATTGAGTCGTGTCTAATTATTTATCTGTGACAAATAAAAGTTCAGATTTTATTACACAAAGTACATTTTAATCAGCAGAACATTTTCTCATATGGCTTTTGGCTCATCGGCGTAAACAATATGCAAACCTCCAGAGCCCTTTCTTGATCAAAAATGACAACCAATTATCATCCGAACGAGCAGAATGAAAAGACATTAGTCGCTCTTGAAAAGCCAACAAAAGCAAGAGCCGAGAGCGAGTCTGAAGCGGAGGAAACAGGTGAGGGCGAAAACGAGCTGCTGTCAAATTAAACAGAAATTATCACAGCGAACAGCTGGAGCGGTTTATTTAAACACACACACACTC
The DNA here is from genome assembly GCF_903798145.1 of Danio aesculapii. Taxonomy (NCBI): domain Eukaryota; kingdom Metazoa; phylum Chordata; class Actinopteri; order Cypriniformes; family Danionidae; genus Danio; species Danio aesculapii. The sequence continues at coordinate 9,253,064 of NC_079435.1, read as the reverse complement.
ATAAAGAGGAACACTGTCCTCCCACTGACCTCACTACATACACCGCCAGCAGAAGAACACTTTCTGTCTCCGCTTTCCAGACAGCAACGTTTCTTGATGACTTTTAGGTTCAATAGGCTACAAATATCACAGGGTGGATTCATGTAAACTGTGAGGCGCAGGAATGTGTGCTCCAGTCCAAACGTCTGAGAGCACATCAAACTAAATCTGTTGCTCTTTTTTTTTTTCTTAAATAAAACATGATAGGACAAAAAGTCATTACAACAATTTTTTATTTATTTAAAATTTAGTTTAATTTATTTTAATAAGATAATCAGGTTTCAGCTAATTTTTTTAGTTAGGTCTAACTTAATATTTTTAAACAGTTTGACTAATGTAAGTTGAGATGACTAGGAAGTGTCATTTGAATTAACTAAACGACTTAAGGCATGATTTTATGTAGTGTGGAAATGTAGAGAAACCTTTGGTATTTTTTTTTTTTACACAACCACTCAAGTTTGGGGTCAGGTTTTTTTTTTTTTAAAGAAAACTATTCTGTTCATCAAGGCGGAATTTATTAAATGTAAAAATAATGTTAAATTGTTAAATATTTATAAAAAATGTCAATAATTTCTTATTGCATGAGGTTTCAAATGAAATGATTACTCCAGTCATTATTGCTTTTATTACTATTACATTAATAATAATAATAATAATAGTAACAATAATAATTAATATTAGAGTGATTTCTGAAAGATCATGTAACTCTGAAGACTGGAGTAATGAAGCTGAAAAATAATCTTTAAAATCACTGGAATAAATTATTAAATTAAATTATGAACTACTTTTGAACAGTAAGTAACATTTCACAAATTTACAATTTGTACAGTATTTTGATTGAATAAATACAGCCTTGATGAGCAGGAGAAGCTTATTTTAAAACATTTAAAAATCCTACTGACCCCAAACCTTTGACCGGTAGTGTAAATAATAGTGATAATGTATAATCAAGAAATTTGTAAATGTACATTTTAAATGCACTTTTTTATTCATGACAATGAGCAAAAGCATTTATTTTTAATTCAAGGTTTTGTTCAAACTATGCTGATTATTTAATTTTCAAATGATTATTTAGTTTTAAAAGGCTTATAATTTATATATTATATATTTTATATTTTTTAATTTCGAAGGACAATGATAACATTTAAGGCAGATATTTCTCTTTTGCAGTTTGTGCTAGAAAAGGTAGCTAAATAAATTCTGTCATTGGTCTAAAAATGTTATAATTATATGTATATTGCATTTAGTTTGTGTCTGATGTCATATAATTATAGAGTCGGACTTGAACATTATATTGCAATCTATTCAAATACAAAAATATTAAAATACAATAAATTAAAAACGATTTTAAAAAGCAGTTTGTCTGTGGGCTTTAAAACATGAAATGTGCTATTTATTGTGAAAGGAACCACAGGACAAAGTATTGCTGCAAAATGATTAAAAATATTTTTTATAATAATCAAGACATTTGTAAATGTACATTTTATTACACCTTTATTGCATGGCAATAAGCAAAAACTACACTCAATCTTATTTAAAATGAGTTGAACCAACACAATTCTTGAGTTTTTTTTTTTTAGGGGACAACTTAATTATTTTATGTTCAAGCCACTTAAATTTGTAAAAACTATTCTGTTAAGTGCCTCAATTTGTGTTGGGACAACATGAAGGAATTGCATGAAACCCAGAATTGTTTTATACAGTGCACTATGGTGGTTATATTATTTTCAAATGGGTATTTTGTTTTAAAAGGCTTATAATTTATATAGACCATTTCAATGTGGTCATGTCATTGGCCCACGAACATTTGCTGTTTATTGTCAAACTGTTTCATAACTATAAAAAAAGGCAATCTAATCATAGCTTTATGGTAAAACAGCTATCATAACATTATGTATCAATATGTCAAGCTTTTTGAATTCCCAGAAGCTATGGAAATTAAAAACGTATAACAGGATATATGTTAGGACCATTGGTTTTGTTTACATTCCACGTGTCAGGTGTTAATAATCAAAATGGTCTAATTAATTATATATTTTATATTTGAGAACACGCTAATTAGTTTCATTTAAAATTATGAAAATGAAGAACTAATATTTAAGGCAGATATTTGTCTTTTGCAGTTTGTCATTTATCTAATAACGAATAATTTGATTACATTTTATAAAAATATTGCAGTTAGTTCGTGTCAGGTGTCATATAATCATCTATTAGTTTCTTATATCTAATCTCGGGATTTATGACATTACATTGGAATATAATAAAATACAAAACTATTGAAATGTAATAAATAAAAAATGATGTTTGTCTATATGGGCTTTAAAAACATAAAGTGTTCTATTTATTGAGGAGGAAAATACAAGAAAAATATTTAGAGCAAAATAGTTAAAAGTAGATTTTCATGGCTGGTAAAAAATATTTGTAATATTTTTAAATATTACATTTAGAGTAGTCAGGTTGATGACGAATTTTGCAAACAGCTTCTGTATTTATAAAATGATATTTAAAAAATCTAAATAAAACTATCATATATCATATCATATCATACATCATATCAAATCATATCATATCATATCATATCATATCATATCATATCATATCATATCATACATCATATCATATATCATATCATATATCATATCATATCATATATCATATATAATATCATATCATATATAATATCATATCATATATCATACATCATATATCATCATATCATATCATATCATATATAATATCATATCATATCATATCATATATAACATCATATCATATCATATCATATCATATCATATATAATATCATATCATATCATATCTCATATCATATCATATCATATATTCCCCAGTTGCGGCTGAAAGGGCATTCCCTTTGTAAAATTTATGCTGGAATAGTTTGGCAACCTCTGATAAATAAGGGAGTAAGCTGAAGGAAAATTTATAAATTTAAAAATATAATATAATATAATATAATATAATATAATATAATATAATATAATATAGTATAATATAATATAATATAATATAATATAATATAATATAATATAATATAATATAATATAATATAATATTTTTAAATTTACTATAAACAAAAGAAAAAACCCTGTTAAAAATACTAAATATTTCCCCTTTATTTATTTATTTTTTATATTTACTTTAATTTCACTGCACTGTATAGTACCTCAGTATACCATCATATTTGACTCTCTGTGGTCCTGCAGTTGTGTTGAGTGTTGGATTGTGAACTGAAGGTATACTGTGTGTTTCTTTGCTCCCTCATGAACAAGAAAGGGCCCCCAAATATTTGACTTGCTGCGTAGCGTTGTTATGTGTTTGGCGTGCATGTCGGGCCGTGTACGTGTGTGTGTGTGTGTGTGTGTGTGTGTGTGTGTGTGTGTGTGTGTGTTTGCAATGAACAGGCAGAGGCATGAAGCTCGTAAACGTGGTCTCGTGGTGAGAAGAGGGGTTCAGTGTGGGGTCAGCTTTTAAAGTGCTGTGCATTGGGCTCTGCTCTGTGATTGGTCAGTGAACGGGCGGAGCGGGAGATGCTGCAGTGTTTATAATACCGTTAGAACCAAAAGTACACATGAAATCAAAACTAACCAAAATAATTTAGTTAGCTGAACAATTCATCTGTGCATGTCATTAAGAAAAGGAAATAGTTTGTGCTTGTAATCTTTAACTGAAATCTGAAAAGATTTTCACATCAGAAGTGAACCGTACCCCAGACCACCTCTTTCAGGCGGACTCGGGTACGGTTCACGGGTGCGCACCCGAGTTCAGAAGACATGTTCACACTAGCTAAACGTATCGTACTATGACGTCAAACGAACCCGGGTGCAGACCAAAAGTGCTAGTGTGAAAGCACCCACAGATTAGGTCTGTCTGAGGTAATGGGGCGTGGTTAACATACTTAACCACGCCCCCTCCAACTGTCAGTTTTGACAAAAAACAGAAATGTTGAGCAGGAGGAGTCTGTTAGCTCTCCTCAAACCCTTTTCCAGATCTTTCTGAATGAAATGCCTAATTTACTACATCCAATCAGCTCACAGCAGAAAAAATAAGCCACGCCCACGGTTTGCTCATTTAATATTGCGTTTCTCTAGGAACTGCATCACAATACGAAAGAAAGAAAAACGGTCACAGCTTACGATTAATGCAGACTTTAAAATAGTAAGGCAACTTCAATTAAACAATTAAAAAGTTAAATATCTCCCTGTTTGCCACAAAAAGGCTGATGTAATCGATTAGAAATACAGTAAAAGCAGTAATATTGTAAAATGTTTTTACAGTTTGAAATAACTTTTTTCTATGTGAATATATTGTAAAATATAATGAATTAAGCATCATTATTCTTCACATGATCCCTCAGAAATCAGCCTATGAAGAGTTGTTGATCATAAAACATTATTATTATTATTGTTGTTGTTGTTATTATTATTATTATTATTATTATTGTTGTTGTTGTTGTTATTATCATGTTTAAAACTAGTGCAGCTTAAAAAATGTGTAGTTATCACAATTAGCATTTTTGTTAAATAGAAAGCTCAGAAGCTCACTCTTTATTTGAAATAGAAACCTTTTATAACATTATAAATGTCTTTATGGTCACTTTGATCAATCTTTTCTGACTGAAAGTATTACTTTCTCTCAATAAAAAAAAACTTCTGAACTACAGTGTATATATGCGATGCTGTAATCTAACATTTCTTTTCTAAATCAGTGTTTAATATTTTATTTACCCCAGAATCAATTTCTGTCTCATCCTAGAGATAAAAATGGGTAAATATTTTATTTTCTCTTTGGGAATTTTAGTTTTGTTGTAATATCTGCAAGGTCTTAAAAAGTCTTAAAATGTCTTAGATTTCTAAATAATAATAATATTAATAATTAGGCCTTTAAAAGCCTTAAATTCACTGAAATATTGTATTGTAGGTGTTAAATCGTTTTAAACGGGTCTTAATTTTCTTATGTCCAAGCAAAGCTACCCAATCGGGCTGACACGCAATCACCAATAATCCATCTCAAAACATTCTTTTTTTTTTTAGATTTTTTTTATTGCAAGGAGATGCAATTCACAACAGCTGTTAGACATTTTACAGCAAATTCTCCAAATTAAAATCCATAATCAGGAAAAAAAACTAAAGCAACACATCCCTTTACATGACCTTTTATTAAATAAATAAATTATTCACGTTTAAATAAATAAATTCACACATTTTAAAAATGAGTATACAGTTAGTCATAATTATTAGTCGTCCTGAATCATTAGCCTCCCCTGTTTATTTTTTCTCCAATTTCTGTTTAATGGAGAGCAGATTTCTTCAACACATTTCTAAACATAATAGTTTTAATAACTCATTTCTAATAACTGATTTATTTTATCTTTGCCATGATGACAGTAAATAATATTTGACTAGATAGTTTTCAAGACACTTCTGTACAGTTTAAAGTGACATTTAAAGGCTTAACTGGGTTAACTAGGCAGGAAATGGTATTTAGGCAAGTTATTGTATAACGACGAGTTATTCTGTAGACTATCAAAAAAATAGCTTAAAGGGGCTAATCATTTTGACCTAAAAATGGTTTTAAAAAATGTAAAACGGATTTTAATCTTGTGGAAATAAAACAAATAAGACTTTCTCCAGAAGAAAAAATATTATCAGACATACTGTGAAAATTTCCTTGCTCGGTTAAACATCATTTAAGAAATATTTAAAAAGGGAAAAAAATCAAATAGCTAATAATTCTGCTGTATATATTTTATCTAATTTAGCCTCAGAAGAAAATGCTTCTTTTTGTCTTTTGATTTTGAAGTTGGCTGTGATGTACAGCTGTAGGAAAAACTATTAGCCATTCTGTGAAATGTTCATTGTTTTTCACATTTTCTTTTCAAAGCATGCATAACAGAGCAAAGACATTCTCACAGTACTTCCTGTAATATTTGTTTTCTTCAGGATAAAGTCTTATTTCTTTTAGTTTGACTAGAATAAATGAAGTTTAGTATTTTAAAAAAAACAATATTAAGGTCAATATTATTAGCCCCCTTAAGAAATAGTTTTTTTTTGATTGGCTACAGAACAAACCACTGTTGTCTAGTCACTGGCCTGAATAATCTAGTAAAGCACATTAATCTGAACATTAGTATCTTGCAAAATTGCCAGTAAAATATGATGTACTGTCATCATGGCAAAGATGAAAGAAGAAATGAAATTCGTTATTAGAAATGAGATATTAAAACTATTATGTTTAAAAATGTGTTGAAAAATAATTAAAATCTCACAGGCTAATAGTTCAAGTTTATTTGTATAGCGCTTTTCACTATAATTATCATTTCAAAGCAGCTTTACAAAGGGTCCACATTATTGCATTACGATCAAATTCGGACAAGTCAAAGTTATTAGTTACCATCACTTTATTAGTTACTAATAACTTTAACTAATTAACTACACTGTAAAACCCAAAACGTTAAGGTAACTCAAAAATTTGAGGGAACTGATTATAACAAACCATTTAAGTTCAAAAACTAATCCTAATGAGTACTGTGAACTTAATCTATTTGAGTAAACGAAGCAATTTGAGCACAGTAAAACCCAGTAAATGAAGAGAACTCAAAGTACTGTGAACTTACTCCATTTAAGTTGAAGTAATGAGGTATTTAATTAACTCATTACCTTCAACACTGAGTTCAAAACTCTTTTCAAATGAGTAGAAATAACTTTCAGTACATTTTGAGTTTACTACACTTATATCATTTGATAAAGTTGACTGTTGGGTTTTACAGGAGCTAATACCTTTTAACAGTTAAAGTTATTACATCGTTAACCTACAGTATATATATAGTAAATAATAGTTAATAGTTGGTGAATGATTTTGCCTTTAATTGTAAAGGCAGAAAAGAAGCATCATATGGTGTTTAGCGTTTGCGATCTGGCCATCTCTGGCAGTGTGTGTGTGTGTGTAATTGACTTCCTCTGCAACAGAAGTGCAGCTCCTCTCGCTCTGTGAAGCGCAGCACCTGGACTGAAGCACAGTGCTCATTAATCATGTGTGGACTGCTGTCGTGGCACTCGGCGGTCAGAGGTCACAGCGCATGTTTTACACTGAGAAAGAGCAGAGCGGCCCGGGGTGTGAGGTCACAGAGTCACCGGGTCGCAGGTCAAGCATAGCATGGGAATAAACGCCGAAAGCATTGAAGTTCGGGGCTAATTTATGTTCGGTGCTAAAATAAACTAGACTTTTTTTGTGTGTATGTGTGTGTGTGTTTGTGTTCTGAAGTAAATGTCAGCCGTACAAAATTTGGCGCCAAGGCAGAAGCATGTTTTGGGTGGTTGCTAGGTTGTGTTCATAAAATGTATATTTGGTTTTAAAGGGGGCAGTTCGAAAAAAACTGAATATTCTGTCACAGTTTCAACCTTTCATGAGTTTCTTTCGTCTGTTGAGCTCAAAAGAAGATATTTTGAAAAATGATGGAAGCAAAATCACCTGTAAACAGTCCTGAGGGCATAAATAGCATTATGTTTTTGTTTTTTTATGCATAATCTGAATATTTAATGGGTGGCACGGTGGCTCAGTGGTTAACATAATTGCCTCACAGCAAGAAGGTTGCTGGTTTAAGTCCCCGCTGGGCCAGTTGGCATTTCTGTGTGTTGAAATGCCAACTGTGAGTTTCCCCGTGTTAGTGTGGGTTTACTCAGGGTGCTCTGGTTTCTATGTGCTATAGGTAAATTAAATAAACTAAATTGGCCATAGTGTGTGAATGAGTGTGTGTGGGTGTTTCCCAATACTGGGTTGCGGCTGGAAAAGCATCTGCTGTGTAAAAAATATGCTGGAATAGTTGGTGGTTCATTCCGCTGTGGCGGCCTCTGAAATAGAGACTAAGCCAAAGGAAAATTAATTAAAGACTGAACATTTAATTTCTTATGTCATCAGTGTTTCATCAGGAGTCGCTGGTATTAATTCTGTTTAGCCTGTATGTGTTTTTTCAACACAATCTCACGACAATTCGTAACTTTTTGATGTAGTAGCTAATTTGTGGACTGAAATTTGCTTATCCCCCAATAACAGTTGGGTTTAGGGGTGGGGTTTTTTGCCACCAGTGCTTACTTTGTGAATTGTGAGGTCCTGGAACAGATCGGGGTACTTGATCCGGCATGTTACCCGAGGATGGAGATGTGTTGTTCACGAAAGTGGAGAGCAGGGGGGCGGTTGGGTCGGTGGATGGCGGAGGGGTGTCGTGGACCAAAGTGAAGAGGGTTGGGGAGTCGCAGAAAAAAGTGAAAGTGAACAGCGTACGGGGTAAGGGCGGTTGGAGGGGGATCAGTAAAATGGGGTGCCGGATCAGATTTCAGAGGTTCCGGATCTGGCATGTTTCGGCACAAATTAAGCCCTGGGTGCCACGCCTCCTTTTTAAAATCGTACGACTGAATTCATACAAATGAATTAGCCACTAAGTTGACAAAACGGAAAATATTTACGTTTCCTCGTGAGATCAGGCTAGTTTTTTTACTCTTAAGGTAAAGTAGTTTTTACCTAAGCTATTGATTTACTGATTTATTGATTACTAATTTATTGATTTAAAGCTATTGATTTTACGAATCACCAAGAACCACAGTTTCCGTTTAAAATTGTTTAATGCTCTACTAAATAAAAACGCCTACTACATCTTAGATGACCTGAGGAAGAGTAAATAAACAGGCAGTTTTCATTTTTATTTGAACTATCCCAATCAGTCGCTGCTGTTTCTATAGTGGCTCCTTCAGTCTAAATCTCGTAGATTTTTTCAGCCGTTTTTTTATTCACCAGGTAAAACTACAAATCTGATCAATCATTCATTAATTTTCCTTCGGCTTAGTCTCTATTTCAGAGCTCGCCACAGTGGAATCAACCGCCAACTATTCCAGCATATGTTTTTTGCAGCAGATACCCATCCAGCCGTGGTCCAGTATTGGGAATCACACACACACACACACACACACACACACACACACACTCATACACTAAGGACAATTTAGTTTATTTAATTTGCCTATAGCGCATGTCTTTGGACTGTGGGAGAAACCAGAGCACCCGGAGGAAACCCACACCAACACAGGGAGAACATGTAAACTCCACACAGAAATGCCAGGACTCGAACCAGTGACCTTCTTGCTGTGAGGCAACAGTGCTAACCACTGAGCCACCGTGCCACCCTTAAACCTGATAATTCATTTATTTTATTTTCGGCTTAGTCCCTTTATTAATCTGGGGTCCCCACAGCGGAATGAACCGCCAACTTATCAAGCATATGTTTTACACAGCGGGTGCCCTTCCAGCTGCAACCCATCACTGGGTAACATCCATACACTCATTCACACGCATACACTTTGGACAATTTAGCTCACCCAATTCACCTATAGCGCATGTCTTTGAACTTGTGGGGGAAACAGAGCACCCGGAGGAAACATGGGGAGAACATGCAAACTCCTCACAGAAATGCCAACTGACCCAGCTTGAACCAACGACTTTCTTGCTGTGAGGTGATCATGCTACCCATTGCGCCACCGTGCTGCCCTCAACCTGATCATTTCATACTTAATAAGCTGCATGATTGTCTTCTTGCACAAACGGTGCTGGACGAGCTGAACCCAAACACTGTATTTATTCAAATCTATAACCAGTATGAGGAATAATTTTACTGATGTTAGCCTTTAAGCCAATAACGTTAATAAAAAATGAACATGCTTTTATTGTGCATTTTTCAGCCCTTTTCTTTCTTTTGCTCCATCAGGTTTATCAATGCCAGGCGGAGAATCGTCCAGCCGATGATTGACCAGTCCAACAGAGCAGGCACGTTTACATTCACTCATTTTACAGATGCTTTTATCCAAAGCGACTTACAAATGAGGAAAAAAGAAGCAGTATTTCTCAACCACGTTCCTGGAGAAGTACCAACTATGCATATTTTGGATGTCTCCTCTGTCTGTCGCACCCATTTCAGGTCTTTCAATCTCTGCTAATGAGCTGATGATCTGAATCAGCTGTGTTTGGTCAAGGAGACCCGGAAAAATGCATAGCTGGTGGTCCTCCATAAACGTGGTTGAGAAACACTGCTTTAAATCATCACAGCAGCAGCATATAGATGCCATGACAGGTCTAATTCTGTTTAGCAGTTTTTTAGTAAAGTGTCTGGTGCATTTAGAGAGGAAGGAGGAAAAATTGTGTCTCTTACAGGTGGTTTGTCAAGCCCACTCACCTGTGTGAAGAATACAGAAACATGGAGTGCTTATAACAGGGGTCACCAAACTTGTTTCTGGAGGGCCGGTGTCTTGCAGATTTTAGCTCCATCCCTAATCAAACACACCTGAACAAGCTAATCAAGGTCATACTAGCTATATTTGAAACACCCAGCCAGGTGTGTTGAGGCAAGTTGGAACTAAACCCTGCCCTCCAGGACCGAGATTGGTGACCCCTGGATTATAAGAAAGTGTCTGGTGCATATGGAGAGAAAAGAGTGTCTCCTACTGGTGGTGTTGTACAGAGAAACACTTTCATTAGCATTCTCAGACTACGTTTAAAAAAAAAAATCAAAGGCTGTAATTGATTAAAACGAAATATTATGATTATTATTTTGATGGATAAAGCATGAACAAGAAGTGAAATGCATTTTAAAGCCTGCTAGATTTACAAATAAATTCATTCATTCAGTCATTTTCCTTTGGCTTAATCCCTTATTTATCAGGGGTTGCCACAGTGGAATGAACCGCCAACTATTCTAGCATATGTTTTACACAGCAGATGCCCTTCTAGCCGCAACCCAGTACACACATACACTCTAACATTCACACACACACACACACACACACTCATACACTACGGCTAATTTAGTTAATCCAATTCACCTACAACACATGTGTTTGGACTGTGGGGAAAACCGGAGCACCCGAAGGAAACCCATGCCAACACGGGGAGAACATGCAAACTCCACACAGAAATGCCAACTAAAGCTGGGACTTGAACCAGCGACCTTCTTGCTGGGAGGCGACAGTGCTAACTACTAAGCCACCGTGCCACCCTGTTTACAAATAAATGTAAAATAAAAGTATTGACTGTAGTGTAGACTGAAGTAATGAGCCAAATTAGGCTTTTTGGTGGGTTTTAAGCACACATTTACGTGGAAAACAACATTTTTGTTGTTGCTTTCAACCAAACCACACATTAAACAATTCACTTCACTCAATCTCATCGGTATTGTATTTAAAGTCAATCTATTTATTTATTTATATACAGTTGATGTTGAAAGTATTAGCCCCCCTGAATTATTAGCCCCTGTTTAATTTTTTCCCCAATTTCTGTTTAATGGAGAGAAGATTTCTTCAACACATTTCTAAACATAATAGTTTTAATAACTCATTTCTAATAACTGATTTATTTTATCTTTGCCATGATGACAGTAAATAATATTTGACTATATATTTTTCAAGACACTTCTATACAGCTTAAAGTGACATTTAAAGGCTTAACTAGGTTAATTAGGTTAACTAGGCAGGTTAGGGTAATTAGGCAAGTCATTGTATAATGATGGTTTGTTCTGTAGACTATTGAAAATATATAGCTTAAAGGGGCTAATAATATTGACCTTAAAATGAATTTAAAAAAATTAAAAACTGCTTTTATTCTAGCCAAAATAAAACACATAAGACTTTCTCCAGAAGAAAAAATATTATCAGACATACTGTGAAAATTTCCTTGCTCTGTTAAACATCATTTGGGAAATAATTAAAAAAGAAAAAATAATTCAATGGGGGGCTAATAATTCTGACTTCAACTGTATATATACTGTAAGGGAAGGATTCCATTCATGAAACTCCCCTCAGTCACTCTCATAAGTGTCATAACTCTATTATTAAAAATGTGTAATAATGCACATATCAGCGGGGGTGCATTTTACAACAGAGCTGTGTATCTCAGCACAACAGTGGTTTGTGAAGCCCACTCACCTGTGTGAAGCTATTCAGCAAGTACTTAAATGATAAGTGTTTCAATTCTCACAGCTCAACTGTATGAAAAGCTGTGAAAAGTGCCATTCATCCAGAACAAGTTATCGTGTGCCATGTATAAAAATATTTAAATTAGCAGTTTATGCAAACATGGATTAGATGCATGGCTTTGATTGTTGCGTTGAATTTTGCATTTGTGTCTGTGTGTGTGTGGTTGTTTGGGTGTGTGACTGTGTGCATGCTCAAATTAACAAGTTCAACTGATGAGATAAATACAGTCTAAGTGGCCATTCACAAACAATGCATTTTTCCATGCTGATGGACTACTTTTGCGTTGTTTTTTCAATGCAAACATGCGCTTGACATACATGATCTTTACGTTCACATCTTTTGAAGGACCATGTTTTGAATACTGAGTTTTTTTAGAGACTGTATTAAATTTTCGGAGGCGCTGCAAGTGTTGCAAGCTTCTGTGTACATTAGCAAAGTGGCATGACAACTGTTTTATTTTACGTTCTTAGAAGACTTCTGCGCCTTTTTTTTAAACCATTCCTTAGCAACGTGCCTGCAGTTTCTAGATGCAAAAACATGTTCTGTGTAAATGGCCATTAAAGCCAATGGGTTCCAGATATAAATCATGCTCAGCTTGATTTATAACAGAAGATCCTGCCATATATGAACTATATGAGTCTTATTGCACACTCTCACACACTTATGTTGGGTTTTCATGTTTTATAGGGACTTCCCATTGACGTAATGATGTTTACACTGTACAGACTGTATATTCTGTCCTCATCCCACACCTCTACCCCTAAACCAACCGTCACATAAAACATTCTGCACTTTAAAATTGTCTAAATACTTCATTGTTTGATGTCTGAGACACTTTCTTCGTGGGGACCAAAAAATGCAACACATGCTTATTGTGAAAACGTACCCCTGTATACATTTCTGGAGAGCGCGAATTATGTAGCCAGAGCAACATATAGCTGTATTTCGTCTTTAAAACGAACGCTATGGAGTGCTACGATGCCGCCAACGGCTTCTGTTTCTTTCCGTGCTTACCAGCTGATCGCTTACCTTCGCGTGGATGGCTTTTGCGGTGTTGCCAGTTTGCCCAGTGGCTTGCCATGTACGTTGGCAGACTTGAGACGCAGGGATGAGTTGACCATGATGACATGATTCAAGTCTGGCGAAGAACAGTTTCAGAAAGCAGGTAAAATAAAACAAAAGGCAAAAAACTAAACAAATAAGTAAATAACAGGGTGAGAACGTGGTAAAAATCAGGCGAGGGCTTTTCTTTTTCTGGATTGCTTTTGAAAACACTATTGGTTGGGTTTAGGGAAAGAAGAGGGTGGGTCAGTCAGTCAGTCGACAGCGGCCTCTGGTGGATTTATGCGAGAACAGTAGGCGCGAATGGCTCTCACGAGAGAAATGTGAGATCTGAAAAAGCGTACACAGCGCCCTCCGGTGGATTCACAAAAACTAAAACTGCAAAAAAATTTACCTCCTGGGACATATTTCAGAAATTTATAGAAGGGGTACATATCCATAATGAGCCTGGGTTGAAAAAAATGGGTCATAAATTACTGGTATTGCTACACATATGGGGACATTCACATTATAAATACCAGGTTACACACAAATAATGTTCACAAAACTTCTTTTTCAAGTTGTCGTGACTTATTTTTATAGGCTGGTTTCAGTAAATGCACTGCTGGACTGGAAAGGGAGTGTTGTTCGCATCCCGCTTTTCCTCTGGACATGTGTTGGCTGTTTTGGAGAGTTATGACTGTCCTTTTTGACCATGTCTTGTATATTGTGTGTGTGTGTGTGTGTGTGTGTGTGTGTGTGTGTGTGTGTGTGTGTGTGTGTGTGTGTGTGTGTGTGTGTGTGTGTGTGTGTGTGTGTGTGCAGTAGGTCACAGTGGCCCGTATACTCCTGATGGTCAGCCAATGGGAGGTTTCGTAATGGACGGACAGTCACACATGGGCATCCGACCACCAGGTACATCTGAATGTTTTTATGTTTGAGATACAACAAACAACTGCTTGATTTATAATATTGTCAATAAATTAATGATTCATTTCTAAGTAAAAACTTTAATGATAGCGGCACGGTGGCTCAGTGGTTAGCACTGTCACCTTACAGTAAGAAGGTCGCTGGTTCGAGTCCCGGCTGGGCCAAATGGCATTTCTGCATGGAGTTTGCATGTTCTCCCTGTGTTGGTGTGGGTTTCCTCCGGGTGCTCCGGTTTCCCCCACAGTCCAAACACATGCACTATAGGGGAATTCAATAAACTAAATTGGCCATAGTGTATGAGTTTGAATAAGTGTGTATGGGTGTTTACCAGTACTGGGTTGCAGCTGGAAGGGTAAAACATAAGTTGGATAATTTGGTCGTTCATTCCGCTGTGGTGACCTCTGATGAATAAAGGGACTCAATGAATGAATGAACTTTGATGTTTTAATGACAGCAACTTTTACTTCTGATTTCTGTAAGTGTAGCAAATAAATCAGATTCTTATTAATGTAATGTAAAGTCTAAAGTACGTAGTACACATTTTGTTAAAATGTTTGCTCTAAATATTTATGTTCAGCAGAGATTCATTAGTTTCAAGTGCTAAAATGTAAAAATAAAAAGTTTAATTTTGTTTCTATTTATAAATGAATCCTGAAAAATGCATACATTTTAGAAAAAAAACTGGTTAAGTGTTTGAATATTGATCATAATAATCATAAAAAATAATATTAATGAATACTAATGTAAATAATAATAACAAATCATTATATTAGACTAATTTCTGATCATGTGACACTGAAGACTGGTTTAATGACTGCTTTTAAAAGAAGAAAACAGTTATTTTACAGAGCCCCTATTTTGCATTAAAAAGGTCATATTTTGGTTTTAAGCATCTCATGTGAATGTCAAAAAACACTTTGATTGTTTTATATTATGCATTTATTTTTACCTAATTATCCTAACGACTCCAATATGATTCGTTCAGCGATTAATTTGTTCCCAAACCCCTCCTTAGCACAATGCTAATCTGCGCTGATTGGTATGTTGACCCAGTCTGTTGTGAATGGTTGAGTGCGTTCAGCATGAGACAGAGAGAAAAGCCCACAACAGCTTATCAACAATTTTGAAGTCAGTGTATGCGTAAGCCCAATGCAGGAGTACAATAAAGAAATGCAGTTAAACACTAGCATATTGCTCTATTCTTAAGCACAAGTTAAATCAGTGACACACATTCAGTATTAACACACACAGCGGCAAAAGCTGAACTATTTTGAAACTTGACCGCTGTACGTGTGTATGAACAGCTGACGGTGGCTATAGCAACGACAAATGGCAGAGGATCGCGAGCTCACAAACGCATTTAAATCCGTAAACAAATCAGCACACGTCACGTTTTTAACTTGGTTTTAGACTCTGTGAGAATTTAAAGAGTTAACCAGGTACAGTACAAGTGGTTACAAGTCAGAAAACACAATTAAATACATGATTTGTAGGCTAGAGAACACAAAGAGGCAACCATTTTAAATCGCACTTACTTACACTTGTGAAATGGAGGAAGAAACTGATCCATGAACTGTGGACTGTAAAGTTCCTGTCAAGCTCTGCAAAGTCTCATACATCAATAGTCTTTTCTGATCCTCCCTTTAACAAACAGCAGGCGAATCCCCTGTTGTAAGCGTGTAGATTGCTGAAGCACTCGTCAGAAAAATGGCGGGAACACAGCACAAGGCTGGGGCGATAATGCTGAGGTGTTTTTGCAGAAATAAACTTTAATCACTAACTCTTCACAGCCTCATCTTTGGGTAGGGAAAACAACACTAAATGTCCCTCACACTTCAGAGCACAGCGTCGTCTTCTTTCTACAGGGTTTGTGGGCGGGGCCGGCAGTTACAATTTTCCCCGGGTCTGCGTGTGCAACAAATGGGCGAGGCTTGAGTTCCGTATCGACGTCACGCCGACGCGGCTAAAGACTCATTACAGCGGCGATTCATTCGAACCACTATGGGTCGACTCTTTTATAGATGAATCAATAGTTTCAAACACGGTGCACTTTCAGATTCATTTTCAAAAAACCCATAATAGGGGCTCTTTAATTAGTAATATTTCACTTTAATTGCTAAACATTTGTAATCTATCAATGCAGCCTGGGTGACAACAAAAAAATAATCAAACCTTATAAATCTGAAATAATATATAAAACTAGTCAAATATGTTTGTCAATGTTTACAGTTTTCCCAGTACTAGGTTGCGACTGGAAGGGCATCCACTGTGTAAAACATGTACTGGATAAGTTGGCGGTTCATTCCGCTGTGGCGACCCCTGATTAATAAAGGGACTAAGCTGAAGGAAAATGAATGCATGTCTACAGTATGCAAAGTATTATGCAATATTTGCTCACGAAATATGGAAGAAGCATTGTGAATTGTGTTTGTAGATGTTTTTGTGATTTTGGTGTGTGCCTCTCTGTGTGTTTTCTAGCGGCTCTGGGTGGTCTTGGGGGAGTCAACATGGGTCTGGAGAGTCAGTGGCACTACATGTAAACAAACCCCTGGCATCCTGCTGAACACAGCAGATGAGAGGTACAGCTCTGCACCAGGGATTCCCCGTCTCTAAACATCTCTTACGGCTGTCTGACCCACTAATGGCCACAATTCTCCTGCGTGCAACTTCAATATCTCACAAATTCTACATTTGACATTTTCAGGCCACACTCTTAAAGACCGATTGAAAACGATCGCTCTTTATTGGCATCAATGGCTCTATTACATCCTTGGAAGCTTTATAATGAAAAAAGATTCTTTTAGAATTTGGGTCACACTTTACAATAAGATTCTATTAGTTAATGTAAGGGTGGCTCAGTGGTTAGCACTGTCGCCTCATACCAAGAAGGTCACTGGTTCGAGTTCCGGTTGGACCAGTTGGCATTTCTGTGTGGAGTTTGCATGTTCTCCCTGTGCTGCCGTGGGTTTCCTCCGGGTGCTCCGGTTTCATGCACTGTAGGTGAGATATGCACTATAGGTGAATTGGACGAACCAAATTGGCCGTAGTGTATGAGTGTGTGCAAATGTGAGAGTGTATGGGTGTTTTGCCCGTACTGGGTTGCAGCTGGAAGGGCATCCGCAGCGTAAAACATATGACGGAATAGTTGGCGGTTCATTCCGCTGTGGAGATAAATAAGAGACTAAGCCAAAGGAAAGCACAACTTTGGATTTTAATAATGCATAAATGCTAAGGTATTATTAATAAATGCTAAGTATTGTTCATACTCAGTTCATTTTATTAAATATGTTCTTAATAAAGAGATAATTCACCCAAAATTGACAATTATGTCATCATTTACTCAACCTTCGCTTTCTCGAACATGTTTGTTGAACACAAAAGAAGATATTTTGAGAAATGTTGGAGATCTGTAACCACTGACTTCTGTAGTATTTGTTTTTTCCTACTATGCAAGTCAATAGTTACAGATATTCAGCTTTTCTCAAACTAGATTCTGAAAGCGAAGGGAGAGTAAATAACCCAACCGAAGTAAAAAAAAATCATACTTATTTAGAAAAAAGAAGATATTTTGCAAAAGGTTGGAGACCTGTAACTATTGACTTCCATTGTATTTGTTTTTCTTACCATTGAAGCCAGTGGTTACAGTTTTTCGGCTTTTTTTTCAAACAAGTTTATGAAAGCGAAGGAAGAGTAAATAACCCAATGGAAAAAAGAAACTCGAATGCATTTGGAAAGAAGATATTTTGAAAAATGTTGGAAACCTGTAACCATTGACTTTCATAGAATTTGTTTTTCCGACTATGGAAGTCATTGGTTATATATACAGTTGAAGTCAGAATTATTAGCCCCCCTTTGATTTTTTTCTTTTTTCTTCTTTTTTAAATATCTCCCAAATGATGTTTAATAGAGCAAAGAAATTTTTACAGTATGTCTGATCATATTTTTTCTTCTGGAGAAAGTCTTATTTCTTTTATTTCAGCTAGAATAAAGGCAGTTTTTAATTTTTTAAAACCATTTTAAGGTCAAAATGATTAACCCCTTTAAGCTATTTATTTTTGATATTCTACAGAACAACCATCTATTCTACAGCCATCATTATACAATAACTTGCCTAATTACCCTAACCTGCCTAGTTATCCTATAAACTTAGTTAAGCCTTTAAATGTCACTTTAAGCATTATAGAAGTGTCTTGAAAAATATCTAGTCAAATTTTACTTACTGTCATCATGGCAAAGATAAAATAAATCAGCTATTAGAGATGAGTTATTAAACTATCATGTTTAGAAATGTGTTGAAATAATCTTCTCTTCGTTAAACAGAAATTGAGAGAAAAAATAAACGGGGGCTCATAATTCTGACTTCAACTGTATATTCAGATTTTTTCCAAACAGGTTTGAGAAAGCAGAGGGAGAGCAAATAACCCAACCAAAGAAACAAACTAATATGCATTTGGAAAGAAGATATTTTGAAAAATGTTGGAAACCTGTAACCATTGACTTCCATAGTACTGTATCTGTTTTTTCCTACTATGGAAGCCAATGGTTACAGATATTCGGCTTTTTTAAACGGGTTTGTGAAAGCGAAGGGATAGTAAATAACCCAACCCAAGAAAGAAACTCATACACATTCGAAAAGATGTTTTGAAAAATCCTGTAACCATTGACTTCCATAGCATTTTTTTTCTACAATGGAAGCAAATAGTTATACAGCTTTTTTCAAACAGGTTTGTGAAAGCGAAGGAAGAGTAAATACCCTAACAGAAGGAAGAAACTCATACGCATTTGGAAAGAAGATATTTTGAAAAATGTTGGAGACCTGTAACCATTGACTTCCATAGTATTTGTTTTTTCAATGGTTACAGGTTACATTTTTCAAAAATAACTTGGGGTGCGTGTACAACGAAGCATTTTATACACTGCAGAAATTTCTCAAACCTGTTTGTTGAACACAACGGAAGATATTTTGAAAAATGTTTGAGACCTGTAACCATTCACTTCCATAGTATTTGTTTTTCCTACTATGGAAGTCATTGGCTAAAGATTTGCAGCTTTTTCAAACAGGTTTGTGAAAGCGAAGGGAACGTAAATAACCCAACAGAAGGAAGAAACTCGTTTGGAACCAGTTGAGGGAGAATAAATGAGCACATTTTCATTTCTGGATGAACTATCCCATTAACTAATGCAGCATTATTTTAAAGTGTTACCCGAATTGAATCCCGTTAAGAAAAATAATGGCTATTTTAAGAACTGATTACTGAAAGCTTTGGGGAGCCTTAAATAGCTCCTCTCTGACATGACTGTAAAAACCGCTCATTCTCATTTATTGAAATCACGCTGTAGCATAAACAGACTTAGCAAAATCCATATTTCCACCATCACCACTATAGTATAAACCCCCACCGTGATTAATTACTCACTCGATTACTCAGTGGAGACAGTTTATGACATCACAATCAGTTAATGTCTCAACCCACAGGAAAAAAGATAAAGATGAAAGCGGCTGTTTTTGCTAGAAATGACAGCTGAATTGATTTGTGGCTGCGCCGTCGCCAGTTGTGTTTCCTCATACATGATTTCAACTCTTTTCCAGGCTTTTTTTATAGCGAGAGGATCGATCCTTTGCTCACGTACCCCAACGGATTTCGTTTAAAAAAAAAAAAGGATTTTGACTTGAAGCACCACTTTTTTCAACAGTACAGACACCCTGCAGCTACAGATCCAAGATGGCCGCCAGGAGTCTAGTTTCCTCATGATGGGCAGATCAAGCGTATCAGTGCAGACAGACGACAATAGAGCAAAAGCAACGCCTCCACACCTGGATGTGCTCGCTCTGGGCTGGGACATTTCGGCTGACCAGGTGAATCTTCAAGTGGCCTGAAAGGTCAAAACAAAGGCTCGTGTTTCAACTGGAGTGAAGAGTCATTATTGAGCTGCCACCATCACACTTCACCAGCCTCTGTTACAGACGTTCGCCATCTAATCTGCATAAAAGCAATTCAGTATCAAGCTCAAACGTGTATATAATGCTGCTGGATGTTGACGAATGACAGATGAAAGTGTCTCATACTACATTTACCACGGTATAAACCGGCTCGGATGATCTGGACAGATTACTCAAAGGTACTAATGATTGTTCTGATGTGAGCTGAGATGTATATTCACACTATGTGTGTGTGCGTACGTGTGTGTGTTTGGTTTTCAGTGAGTGTGTGTTTATTCACATAAAAATTCATACCTCAACGTGTGTGTGTGTGTGTGTGTGTGTTAGTTCATTATTGTGACTGTATTTTGGAGTTAGTGTGGAGCTTTCTGCATAGTAGACGCTCTATATTACGTTCAGTACATATTAGTTTAAGTAAGGATGCATTAAAATGATCAGAAGTGACGGTAAAAACATTTATAACATTACAAATTACTGTTCTTTTTAAATTTTACATTCTTAAATAATCCTGAAAATAACGTAGGCCTATTATGCATTAATAATAACCAGCAATAATGTTGAAAGTAATAATAAATGTTTCTTAAGCATGTGTTCGTGTGTCACAAGGCTAAAGCAATGATGCGAAATAAATAGTGTTTTGGAATAAAAAGTATTTTCTTCAAATATTAAAATATAAAAGAAGAATTGTGATAATATTTCTCTTTTATATTTACTCTTTTTACTACATTTTGGTTAAATAAATGCAGCCTCCATATATACGCCATTCACACATGTTCATTTAGCATACGTTTAGAGTTTTATCAAATAACGCTAAAGGGCTCTGTTTTAACAATCTAAGTGCAAAGTCTAAAGCGCAGGGCACAAAAGCGTTAAGGGTCTGTCCGAATCCACTTTTGCTATTTTAAGGATGGAAAAATCTGCTCTGCGCCGCGGTGCATGGTCTAACAGGGTTGAGCTTATTCCCTTAATGAGTTATAAGTGTGTTTTGAGAATAAACCAATCGGAGTCTCATCTCCCATTGCCTTTAAGAGTCAGTTGTGTAACGCCATAGTGCATTTGCTATTTACATGACGGACTTTGTAAGTGGAAAAACTGAACGATTCACAAGCGAGAAAACAGTTAAACAGAGTATCTGCAGTGCAAGGATATAGAATTAGCCTCCTCCATTCAGCCTCTTTACATTCTCTGTTTTGTGTAAAAGGAAACTGTGTTGTCAGCCTGATCTCACGAGAAAACGTAAGTATTTTACGTTTTGTCAGTTTAGTGGCTAATTCGTACGAATTCGTATGAGTTCAGTTGTACGAAATTGTACGATTTTAAAAAGGAGGCGTGGCACCTAACCCCACCCCTAAACCCAACCGTCATTGGGGGATGAGCAAATCGTACTAAATTGTACGAATTAGATTGTATGAATTCTTACGATTTAGCCACTAAATCAAAAAGTCACGAATTGCCGTGAGATTGTGTTGTTGTACACACTCTACTGAAGACATCCATTAGCCTACATATTTAATTTCATTTGTGAGCGTAAAGATTTGTTTCTAAATTGATCCAGCAAATGAATAGGTGATGTTTTATAAACAAAGTTCGGGAGGAGCACGCGCAGAAGTTTCAGTATCAAATACGTCATTGACAATTATTCTATTATCCAATCAGTTCTTGACCAAACCCCTATATATACCAAAGCTGTCTTACCTGCAGCATCTTACGACTTTAGCATCCCTCCACCACCCCAACACCTCACCTCTTAAGCTTTACAATCCCGGGGGGAGCGTTCTGGGGCCGGGCTAGCTACTTCGCTCGAATCCCAATTCCTCTCTGTTTCCTGATAAGAGGAATAACTCGAGTTTGGGTGTCTTCCTTGAGCTCAGAGCCCTCTCCCCGGACAGCACGCCAAATACGCTTTATTCTGAAACTATTGCAAGTGTGAACTCGTGAAATGAACAATAACAAAGTGTGTTCAAAGTGAGTTACATCCAAACACACATCCTGGTCTGATGCCCCATATATCCAAATCCCGACAGGTGGACAAATCTAAGCTTGTTTGTAATAAAACAAATAAAACTATGCATATATTAAATAATACTGCTAATAATAATAACATACAAAAGCAAATTATCATGAATAAACTAAAAAAGCCCCCCGAGATGAGGGCATGGAGGCAGTGGTTTTTATATTTATGTAGGAAGTAATAATTTTTGTAACATTTTAATCCTTTAATTCTTTTTCATTTATAAAGATATTTGTGTATTGCTGTACATCCTGTGTGTATTAAGCAATGTGCGCTGGACTTTACACCTGCTTTCAGCTGGTCTATTGCGCAGTCTATTTTAGTTTCTCAAAATAGCAACGCTCCAACAATGTGCCTTAACACACCTCCTTTCTAGACCAGAACATCCATGAGTCCATAAAGTAGCGCAAATGGATTTACTTTTTAAACAACACAGCGCAAAGCGGGACAATTACTGTTGCGCTGGTCTGAAAATAGCAACACGTCGGGGCAAACACGTCTTGTGCCTTATTGCGCCGCATGTATGATAGTGCCCAAAATGTCATTTAGTATTGTTTGTACCATATTATGTCCATCAAATATAGAAAGAAATATTGCATTCCACGCTGTGTGCTTAACCGTGGTGTAGAGCAGTGTTTCCCAACCCTGTTCCTGAAGGCACACCAACAGTACACATTTTCAATCTCTCCCTATTCAAATACACCTGAATCAAATCATGAGAACATTACAAGAGACTTGAACACCTGAAATTAATGGTTCAGATAAGGGAGACATCCAAAAGATGTACTGTTGGTGTGCCTTCAGGAACAGGGTTGGGAAACACTGCTGTAGAGTACTGAAAAATCATACTCAAGTAAAAGAACCAAGAAAAGTATCTGTTGTAAATATTACTCACAGTATGAGTAAAAGTAGCCCTTTTAAAAGTACTCAAGTGTTACGCTGTGAACGGCTGATGCATTTACATTTATTCATTTGTGCAGGCATGTGTAAACGTAACATTCTGTAGTGCATTTAGTTATTGTTTAGTTAATTGTCTAAACAGTCTGAGTTAGTGTGTCTCCCTGGACACTTTTAATGCTTCCAAATGCTTTGCTGTATTTATAAAGCGCCCTGAAGGTTGTTACTTTCTATGTGCGATTTGATTGGATGGGAATCACAGGACTGATTTTACAACCTAGCCAATGCCCATAGACAAGAATAACGTAGAGACTGCAGGTTGAAGGAAAGTAGTGGAGTAAAAGTACCAATACAGCACTAAAAATGTACTCAAGGCCAAGTAAAAGTACACATTTTTAAAACTACTTAGGAAATCACAATTCCTACGAAAAACTACTCAATTACAGTAGTTTGAGTATTTGTAATTTGGTACTTTACACCACTGGTACTCAACCTAAACTGGTGTAGTGAAGCTTGTTACAACTACTACTAATAGTTTCATTACAAAACTATGTATGTAGTGAATAAGAACTTCCATATTTTATTTAGTACAAGTGACGAAATAATAACTAGGAGCTCATTAAGTACTTGATTGACAATATAAAAAGAATTACTAATAGCATTAAAATAGATACTATGTTTTTAAAACAAATGTTTAAACAGCCTTCCATAGAAGTAGTCTAATCCTTATAGAATATATGTGAAATGGCTTGCCATAATACACATACATTTAACCAGTGTTCATGTTAAGCCCGGTGTATTACGTTATTTACTACAGAAATACTAACCTGCTGTAGTGAACACAGGATGTGCAGTGCAGTGTAATCTAACAGAGTAAAGTAGGTGGTGTTTATCGCCCCCTGTTGGACATCAGAGGTACTGTGTCACGTGTGCACGTCCCGTCCACGATAGGGATGCCAAGTCTGCGGTTTTCACGCGTAATTTGACTCCTTTTAACCACTTGACGCATTATTCCGCGAGATAAAGCTTGACATATTGCATTATATTTTTATAATCACTTTGAAATATTTTACTCTACTATCTACCAATGATAAAAACTAAAAGAGTAAAAAGAGTAAGCAGACTTTTTGTGTTTGTGAGGTCTTTCTTAGAGGAAATGTTTGTGCAGCTGTTTTCGTTTCCATAGTGACAGCCAATATAATGCCATTGAAACGACAATAGACGCACACACTCCAAGATTGATGCTAATAATAACTCAAATGTAGCTGTATGTCCTCATCTACTGACGATTTTAAAAACATCTTTAACTTAAGAAGTCCGCTGTATTTACTTCCGTCGCCAGAGTTGTTCTGCATTTGCCAGCATCCATTACGTTTTATTTGAGTGTATGACAAATGTTGGTCACATGAGAGCACAATGCTAGCTGTGCCATCAATCTTAAACTCCCATGTTGCTGAGACTTTTATTTATAGAAGCAAATGGTCAGACTTTCACTGAAGATTACCAAATACAAATTTTTTTCAGTGGATAAACTACCACGGATTAATTATTCACCTAAAGAATAACAACGTGAGCTTGCAAAATAACCATTAAATTTAGATTTCAAGCGGACTTAAGGTAAGATGATTTTTAATTGACATATCTTTAGAGTTGCTAATATACAGTGATCTTCAAAGAAGAAATCATGTATAATGAATAAAGTGATGTGAAATGTGCGAGTTTTGATACTGTTGTACAAGTTTTGATTGACAAACGCGCTCTAATATTGTTGAATACCTGGCAACCCTGGATCCGCCACTCACTCTCACACTTCATCAGCAGCTGCGGTAAAGTCTAGTTCAGTCTAAACAAACTTAAACATCCACTCTCACCCGAAATTCGAATATTTATACGGGTTTTTTTATTAATACATCCTTGTATAAAAGAAATTACAAGAGAAAGCGACTCACGATGAAAAGCATTGGGCTGAGGATGGTCAGTCAGTGTAATGTATTAAAGCGTCTGTGTCCGATTTTATGCTCTCTCCTTTCACTTTCCTGTTTAAACTCACGACCAAAACAATCATCTCAGCAGAGGAGAATCTTGAAGCGGATCCAAAACCCTGTTTACAGTTCTGGCAAACTGTTTTACGTTGACATATTTGACTCTGAAGCAGCTTTCCTGTTTGCATTACGAGTGTATGTTTCAGATCAGTTATTTGGGAAGGTTATACAGTTCCTGCAGACCTTCAGCTGTGCCGAGGTGAGCTTTAGCACAAAGGTAAATAAGGATACATACAGTATATTTAAGGGTCATAAGGTATTTTAGCATAAGCTACTTGTAAATATTCACAGTGATGAAATTGTATATTAGCAATAAGATTTTTGCCTTGCAAAAGAAATGTATTTTCCACAATTCCTCTCAAATAGGCTGTTTTTATATTAACAGTATTTTTAAAAATAGAAATATAAAATATTGATATTATTATAAATTAGTATATTAAATGTTATGTTACACATCCATGATGCAAATCTCCTGTTCCAGCACATCCCAAATGTGCTCTATTGGATTGAGCTCTGGTGACTGTGGAGGCCACTTGAGTACAGTGAACTCATTATCATGTTCAAGAAACCAGTCTAAGATGATTTGCACTTTATGACATGGCGTGTCATCCTGCTGAAAGTAGCCATCAGAAGATGAGTACACTGTGGTCATAAAGGGATGGACATGGTCAGCAACAATACTCAGGGAGGCTGTGGTGTTGACACGATGCTCAATTGGTACTAATGGGACCAAAGTGTGCCAAGAAAACATCCCCCACACCATTACACCACCACCACCAGCCTGAACCGTTGATACAAGGCAGGATGGATCCATGCTTTCATGTTGTTGACACCAAATTCTGACCCCACCACCCGAATGTCGCAGCAGAAATCGAGACTCATCAGACCAGGCAACGTATTCCCAATCTTCTATTGTCCAATTTTGGTGAGCCTGTGCGAATTGTAGCCTCAGTTTCCCGTTCTTAGCTGACAGGAGCGGCACCCGCTGTGGTCTTCTGCTGCTGTAGCCCATCTGCCTCAAGGTTGGACATGTTGTGCATTCAGAGATGCTCTTCTGCAGACCTCGGTTGTAATGAGTGGTTATTTAAGTTACTGTTGCCTTTCTATCGGCTAGAACCAGTCTGGCCATTCTCCTCTCAATAAGGCATTTGTGCCCACAGAACTGCCACTCACTGGATATTTTCTCTTTTTCAGACCATTCTCTGTAAACCCTAGAGATGGTTGTGTGTAAAAATCCCAGTAGATCAGCAGTTTCTGAAATACTCAGATCAGCCCGTCTGGGACTCAATCCACTTTCTTCCACATTCTGAGCCTCGGTTTGATCTGCAGCAGATCATCTTGACCATGTCTACATGCCTAAATGCATTGAGTTGCTGCCCTGTAATTGGCTGATTAGAAATTTGCGTTAATGAGTGGTTGGACGTGTACCTAATAAAGTGGCCGGTGAGTGTATGTGCAATACCACCACATAACACCAGCACATTAATTGCTAATTTAATTAATTGCGATAAACAATGCTCAATTTACATTACTTTTTGAGGTTTTTGAAATTCATAATAAAAAGTATTGCTATATTGAAAAAAATAAATAAATAAATAATAATAATATATATATATATATATATATATATATATATATATATATATATATATATATATATATATATACATACACAATTGTAAAGATACAAATAGGTATTAGGCCTATTAATAAGATCAATTTAATAATAATTTGTCGTTTATATTGGCCTGTAAAATTATTATTATATATTGCAGTAACGGGAATAGGGTTGCATTGCAGTAATGACATTTTTCATTATGTAATAATGGAAATTTTAATTGTATATATTAAGTAAATCATTTTTTGATTTTCTGCATGATTAACACAACACATGAGTTTAAGACACATGTATAAAATCTATTTAAAAATCTGAATTATTCCTTAATTAGAGGGCTGAGTGTGGTTTGGATGTGTTTCAGACAGAAACGGTCAGGTTGTATCAGGTTGTACTGTGAAAGACTGAAAGTTGTCCTCATTTAAAGAATCAACTGGCTTCATTTAACAGAGACACAGACTCACAGTAGTCCACATCGAATCAGTGTTTACTTACTATCATCCAGTGTGTGTTTTTCCTAACATTTATCTTAATCAATCAGGGGAAAACATTGAAGCTGAAGGGTTTGTTTTTGTTTGACTGCAGCTAAAGCCATTTAGAGTTTCCTCTCATTTATACTCATTTGTCAAAGCAGTGGTGAATCAGAATAAATAAATCATTACATACATTAATAATAATACTTTGTTAATTCATTAAAATAAACAGATAAAGATAAATAAACTGTCCAATAATTGTATAGCAGATCAAAATAAAAAATACAATAAAACAAACTGAAATAATTAAATGACACAAGAATAAAATAATATAAATTAGATTTGAATATTTGAATTAAAATAATGACACAAACTAAAATTTAAATTGAATTAATATTTATGAATCAATTTAAAAATACTTATTTGTGAATAAATATATAAGGGAAATTTAAACAGATTCTAACACAATCATTGAAATAATAAAATTAATACAAAAATAGCACAATAACATTGAAATAAAGAACACAATATTACAATATATAAATAGATTATGAAAAATCTCATTAAAAATAGAAAATAATTCATTAAATAGGCTAAATAGTCTTCAAAAAATTAATTAACAATTTAAAACTACATTAAAATAGATTTCAAAATATAAATTATCCTAAACATTTGTTTAGCGTACTTAATGTTTTAGGGAAAAATACTGATGTACCCTTATTTTTCCATGAAGAAACATCCATGGAGTCGGAACCAAAAATAGTAGCATGGCATGGCTGCAAAAACAATAAGCTAGCTATATTATTGAGGTTGTTATAGCTAATAATAATAAATAAATCAGTGTTTCCTGTGATTTATACTCACACAACAGTTAATAAATAAACCGTATAACCGGCATCAAGCAATAAACTAAAGGTATGTGTAAAAAATTAA
Organism: Danio aesculapii; assembly: GCF_903798145.1. Taxonomy (NCBI): domain Eukaryota; kingdom Metazoa; phylum Chordata; class Actinopteri; order Cypriniformes; family Danionidae; genus Danio; species Danio aesculapii. Next base: position 9,225,114 of record NC_079435.1, on the reverse strand, counting down.
CCACACTGTAAATAAAGCAGCCGTTGCCGTAAAAAACGTAAAATAACGGCCATTAAATTTACTGTAAAATAATAGACGTTAAATTACAGAAATTTACTGTCAATTCGGCAGAAAACTTCTGTATTTTAATGTCCGTTATTTTACAGTAAATTTCGGTTATTTAACGGCCGTTGTTTTACGGGAAAAAAAAAACGTTCAACGGTTTTTTTTTTTTTTTTTTACAGTGCAGCGCGACCCTCGTTCCCCCAAACCTCACTAAACACAGGCCTAGAGTCATTACACACACACATACAGGCTCAATCAGCTCCTCTAATCAGTATCTGAACCACATGAAAGGGTTCGATCAGTACCTTTCTTGATGACATCATCAGCCTGACGCGGGAAACCGGAGCCGGAGCGGCAGTGGCAGCGCTTCAGACCCGTAGTAGATCACCGCCTTTCCCAATAAACCAGCCATCTATCAAACCAAAAGCCCAGCAGTGTGTGTGTGTGTGTGTGTGCGTGCGTGCGTGCGTGTGTGTGTGCGCGTGTGTGTGTGTCAGATATAAACAGCAGTAATCTGTTGAGGTAGCTTTAGCAGTCAATCAGTCCCGCGTCTGCATGTCGGTCCGACAGTTTAACAGTTGGCGGGAGATTTATTGGCCACGGGTCAGATCAAACCGTAAATCCCCGATGGCTGTACCCTTGTTTAGCGGGACCCTGAGCGCTGTTGATTGGGCTGTGCTTCTGACAAGCTGGAAATTAACTAAAACACAATTTATCACGCTTTGATAATTGGATGAGATGGTCTACATTTAACAATGAACTTGAAGCTGAGAGGATGGGGTATTTATTTGCGTCATTAAAGGAATAGTTCACCCAGAAATGAAAATTCTGTCATCATTTAGCCTACTCACAGTTCGAAACTTAACTGTTTTTGGTCATTAAAACACAAAAGATATTTTCAATAATGTTGTAAACTGGTAACCATTAGCTATGGTTACATACACCTATTTATATACACTTAGGACTGTCGCATTTAAAAAAATGATTAATGGAAATGCCAAGATGCGCATACATTTTGAAACTGCATATTAAAATACTTTGCGCAGAACTAGAAAACGTTAATAAACGATGGAAAAGCATTTACCAAAAAATCCCAGCATGCACATCAAAAAAGTCATGTGATTTTATTTTAATAGATTATGTGATTATAAAAACGGGTGGATAATCGATAAACCAGTGGAGCGAGTACACTAAAAAGTGTTGCATGCAAAACTGTTGCAAACAATTTATTTGTGTTGAATTTAAACAAACAAATTTAATTTAATAATGTTCAATTAATTTGTTTGTTTAAATTCAGCCCAAATAAAATGTTTACAACCACTTAACGTAAAAAAATTGAGTAAATCCAAGGAATCATCTTTGAATAATTTTTTTCAGTGCACGCTGTAAAAGATCTGGTGGGGAACTGGTTGGCCCCTATATTTCTGAGTGCCCCTAAACGCCATGGGCCCTTTGAATCTTCCTAACTTTGTCAGAGTCAGCCACGACGAGGGCTATGCGACCGCGTAAAGGCTGCACTGGACCATACACGTGTGCTTGACGCAGAAGTATAAATCAGCCTTAAGGCACAAGTAATCTACTATTTAAAAAGCCCCAGTGGCTTCCATTTTTCTTTTTGATTTTTGGCGCCAGTTTATCAGGAAGTGACGATTTTATTCATTCATTATTTTGGCTCGTTTGAAACAGTGCTTTATTCGCAAATAACATATGCGATATTTCAGTTTTGCACATACGTTTAATTTGCATCTTTGGCTAGAAAAATGGATATTGATGTCCATAGTTGGAAAAAAAAACTAATATATGGAAGATATCAAAATATCTTCCTTAGAATTCAACAGAAGAAAGAAACTCAAACCTGTTTGTGACAAGTAAAGGGTGAGTAAATGATGACAGAGTTGTAATTTTTGGTTAAACTATCTCTTTAAGTCTGTCCACGTCTGGCCATTGTGTGAGGAGTGAATGACATGAGCTGTATCTGAATTTGCCCCGTATACCCTTAAATAATGCACTATTTGAGGAAGCAGCCGTTTGTAGCGGTGTCCAAAACCATAGTGAACACTCTTAAGTGCACACACAATCAATCGCATAATGCATCACAATAACGATTGTACAACCAATGTACACTTAATGCAATACCCCAGCAACCAAAACCATATGTAAATAACCAACAAACAATAAATCTAAATGAAGTATTTACTAATGTAGAGATATTGCTGTTTTTAAATGGTTGGGTTAGCCTGTTTTGTTGCTAATGGGATCGTTGACAGTGATAATACATCAAAGCTTTTTGACACACTTTTTGGCAATGAGTGATAAAAATCAACCCCGGTATCTCTATTACAGTCAAAACCTGGACTTGGACATTATGTGGAAATGGCTTGCCGTATTTTATTGAAAATAATGCTCAAAGAGCCCATATTATACATGAAATAGGGTCATATTTTGGTTGTAAGGGTCTCCAACAACAGTCTAATATGCATGCAAGGTCAAAAAACACTTTCATGGTCTTATAATCTGCATTTATTTTTACCTAATTATCCCAGCGACTCCCATATGAATCGTTCAGCAATTCATTTGTTCCCAAACACCTCCTCACCACGAGGCTAATTTGCGCTGATTGGACCGATGACAGCCTGCTGCGATTGGTCGACGACACTGACAGGCTTCAGCGCGAGACAGAGTGAAATGCCCAGCAGATAATCAACAATATAAAAGTAGTCACAGTGCATACACGCTTCATAGTGGATTTTGGCTGCCAGTGGGTGAATGTAAATACAGACGATGGACTAGAAAATACAGACGACTAACTATTTTATTGAGCAAAAAGTCCAAGAACTGGCGAGGAGATCTCCTAGCCCAACACAGTCTACCTGCTCTTTTCACACACACACACACACACACAGGGCCGGCGCATCCATAGCGGCGTCGGCGACACCTCCCTCACCACCCGTGTCCTCAGTTATATCCGCGAATAATAACCCCCCCTAATTGATTAGATTGTCAATAATATCCATCTGCGCAGGTTTCAAATCTCCCGGGTTTGCGCGCGCAACTACTTGTGTTTCATAGCCGCGTCATCACGAAACACTTAATGACTCGTTATCAAGACGACTCGTTTGAAGCACTATGAGTCGACTCTTTTATAGATGAATCAATAGTTTTAAACACTGTACACTTACAGATTTAAGCCTTAGCTGGACATTTCACTTCACTTAGAGCTATGTTACACACTATATGGAAGAGCATTTTCAAAAACCCATAATATGGGCTCTTTAATAATAAGTGTAAAACGGATACATACAACAGTAACAAAATGACTTTTTGTAAAAATGGCTTGCCATATCAGTAAAGAATATGGACTTTAAGTCATTATTTTGATAAATATAATGCTTAAACACGATTTATTGGGAAACTAAGTCTGATAAACCTGAAAAAGATACAGCAACAAGATCTAATGCAGATCTTTTGGCCAAATCTGGGGCTTGTTGCATTAACGCCCTGGGAGGAGATAGAATTGGCCTAAGAAGACGGAATAATAATACAATAATAATGTATAAGTAGTATAACTTAACTGGCTTTCTCAAGTCAACAAACGTTAAAAAACGACTGTATGCGTAGAAGCTGCGCACATCTGACGTCCTCGAGCGCGTTTCCGCAATGAATCCTGGGAGGAACTGCGTCTTTGGCGGAATGTTTGAACCATTTATACAAATCCAGGATCATGATGGCAGCGAAAAGCGCAAATAATATTACACCAACTCGGTGACAAATCGCACTGTAGACATATCGAGCAATACTGTAACATGGAGGCCAGAGGCAGTCAGGAGCAAAATGAAATCGCCAAACTGACGCAGATGAAGTCGAAAGTAAACAGACTGAAGCGGAGCCCGAAAGCAGCAGCGCCACTAAACAAAAACACAGGTAAAAACTACATATTAACCAGCCAAAACACAGAAAATAATGTGCTTCTAGACTTTATGTTGTATGTAAACTCATTAACGAGCCTTTATATTGATCAAATGAATGTAAAATTGTGAAATAGTACTGTAATGGAGTCATTTTTGTTTAGCTTCTAAATTTAGCAACTGTCAGGTAGGAAAGACAACTTTGTTTTATTGAGGTAAAGTTGCTTTTATATTCCCACATTCTCTCTCTATATTGTTTACCACGCTACTTTGAATAATCGGTTAGAAATAGCATTTAAGTATGATTTCAGAACAACATTAGCACTATTTATTTGACTGTGAACACAGTGTTGTACTTTGATAGTCGCTGGCTGCTAATATGATTTCCCTATTTAGAATTTGGGAAAAAATGCTGTTCTGAAATGATATTATTAAGGAAAAAGTCTGAATGTGCGAATATAAAACCAACTTTACCTCAATTTTTGTTTTTATAAAATATTACAGCACACTTTAGGGATGAAAACATTAGTGCTTTTACAAATGGAACTCTGCACTACTTGATAATTGGTTAATGTTCATTGAGAAAAGAACAGATCCTTATTTTCTTATTAGCCCTTGCACTGTATTATAAAAAGTTACACAATAATAAAGGGATGAGACGTTAGTGTAAAAAAAATAACAACATAAAAGTATAGATTTAATATTACGTAATATTTTTTACGTGCATAGATTTTATTACCAGCATCATTTGTGACGACTGCCAACATATATTTAGATGTAAAACAAATCATATATATATATATATATATATTTTACATTAAAGCCTAATGAGATTTTTTTTTTTTTATAACTACTCTTATTAGTCTTTTATGTTCAAAAACACTTATTTTGATGCCTTTTGTGCTGTTACATTTCAAAAAATAACACTAATCCAAAATTCTCATTATATACACATTCAAAACAAGCTCTGGTATCCATATTCCAACCCACATGCATAATTCTATCATTTTCCTCCAACCGCCAACTTATCAAGCATATGTTTTTCACAGCGGATGCCCTTCCAGCTGCAACCCAGTACTGGGAAACATCCATACGCACTCGTTCACACACATACACACTACACACTACGGCCAATTTAGTTGATCCAATTTGCTTCTAGCGCATGTGTTTGAAGTGTGGGGGAAACCAGAGCACCCGGAGGAAACCCCACGTGGACATGGGCAGAACATGCAAACTCCTCACAGAAATGCCAACTGAACCAGCCGGGACTCGAACCAGAGAACTACAGTCTTATATGTTCAATAACATTTATTTTGATGCATATTGTGCTGCTGTTACATTACAAAAAATAACACTAATCCAAATTTTTCATTATATACACACACAAAACAAACTCTATCTAAATAACAACCCACATGCATAATTATAATGACATGATTTTAGCTTATTTTGCCTGCAATGCTCAAAAGCAGAAAACAAGTCATTGCTGTGCCAAAATATGACACTTTTTTTGGTTTGTTTTTAAAATAGTTAATAATGAAAAACTTAGGGGTGTCATTGTGACGCAGTGGGTAGCACGATCGCCTCACAGCAAGAAGGTCGCTGGTTCGTGCCCTGGCTGGGACACTTGTCATTTCTGTGTGGAGTTTGCATGTTCTCCCTTTGTTGGCGTGGGTTTCCTCCAGATGCTCCGGTTTCACCCACAAGTCCAAACACATCCGCCATAGGTGAATTGGGTAAACAAAATTGTCCATAGTGTATGCGTCAGTGAGTGTGTATGGATGTTTCCCAGTGATGGTTTGCAGCTGGAAGGGCATCAGCTGTGTAAAACATATGCTGGATAAGTTGGCGGTTCATTCCTCTGTGACGACCCCTGATAAATAAAATGACTAAGACGAAAATGAATGAATGAATGATAAACTTCACCAACAAAGTGGAATCCTGTTATCAAGTAATGTGGCAATAGTGTAACAGTTTTTGTTAGTGTAAAATAGATTTATTAAAATAAATTAGAATATGTATACTTGTTTACATCTATTGAATGTCATGCCTGTTGATTTAAAGTTACAATCCGAACTCTGTTTTTTTCTGTAAAGCTGAAAGAGTGGTTGAATTCATTACTGCAATGTGAACAATAAGTAATATTCTTTCAGGTTGGTCAAGTTTACATTTCTCTTTAGTATGCAGATTGACTTGCAGTTTAAGCTGCGGTCCCACTTGTGTTTGTGCGTGCGAAATTCTGTTGTATGGCATTGTTAAAGGGGGCAGGATTAAACAAGATGATTAGACATTAAAAAAAAAAGTGAGCGATTGGTTTAAGTTTTAAATTTCTGTCCAGAGAGGTCATGTTTTGATCTTTGATCGGTCTCATGCAGTCACAAGATGCGATTTTGCAGGCCAGAGTTCACCAAGCTTGAACTTTCCAATGCAGCGAACTGCAAAACTTGTCGCACGGGCTTGCATTTCCAGTCTGACGCATTTGCGTGTGTATAAATCATAGACTGTAAAATATATGGACGTAGTATCCGTGATGTCACCCATAGGTTTCTGAAGAGCGCAAAAGAAGCTACAAGTAGGCGCGGCCAACCGTCGCCATTTTGTTCGCGCGTCATCGCACCCACGGCGGGATACCAAACAAGGGCAAAGAGGCGGAGAGTGAGCGGAGCTACAGACACCTGCTGGTACTTTGCTTAGACCTGGCAGACAGACTTTACTTTGGGAGAAACGCTTGATACTTTATTACCTGCGACTCGTTTGTGTTCTGACCACATGTGCTTGGTTGTTCACTATATCAATAAAGTGATTAGACTTTCAAAAACACTGTAGTAATACATTGAGCCACTAAACATTGTTCTTATGACGTTTTTCTATAGGAGGAAAACGCAAATTACTTCCAAACACTTCAGATATAGTGTGTGTGTTAGTAAATGCAAGACTATTGATGAACTCCAGCATAACACTGTATGATAACACTTCAGATGACTGTTCTAGAGCCTACAGCTAATCAATCTGTCACATTCTGGAGTGCTTTACGGGTCTAAAGAAAAATATTAATGATAAATGATCTTAAATAAAACACACACATTTATAGAGATGGTATATAAGTATATAACTTTACTCACATGGGAAACGGAGGCCATGTGAATGGTTTGTGAGCACAATTAAATGCACACAGCATCCCATATCATCTGATAATTGTAAGAAATATTACCAAAAGGCAGCTGACTGTGTAAAGCCACATAAAACAACACAAAAATACAATGAATATGTCGAGATCAGTGGCTAATCTGCCGGATTCAGCTGAGGTGAAGTGACGGCGACCAGCGAGACCTAGCTGTCACTCAAGTGGCCACGCCCTTAATTATGCAAACTTAATATAACCTAATATAAAGGAAATGGATGAGTTATAAAAAAATTCACCCCCCTCACAGTTGTCATGGAGGGTAATAATAGCTATATGAACCAAAATTGTTCTTTGTACCAGGCTGTAAACACCTTTTTTCTGTTGTAAAGTTGGCCATTCTAACATTATGCTCAATTGCAATTTGCCCTATTATGGAGCCAGGACTACCGGAATTTTGATGAATTGCAGTTTCAGTTACTTCCGTATTGGCTTCCCGAGGGAGAGCGGGAGGTTGCCGCTTGGTATAAATGGAAGTCTATGGAAAGAAATGTGCAGTGTGACCGCAGCTTTATGCTGGTGGCTCTGTATATACTGTACATGTTTGTTGTATTGGTTTTTTTTTTTCTTTTTTTATGTAAAGCCTAACCAGAGACGAGAGCTGCAAATTAGATTTTTGCTATAGGGTCTATGTACGCAACATCGGTTGTCTTTGTATAATATCGTCAAGGGTATTGTCCATGTTAAATAAACAGGCAAATGAAAAAAAAATACTTGTTTGCATTTATCACAGCTAAAATGATCACAAATATCAAATAAATTAGACAAAAATATCCATAAGGATGTACAGAGATTAAAACTCTTTTATTTCTTTCATATTCTTAATTTTTTAAGGCTTGTGTTTTGTAGCCGAATTCAAAACACCGACACGTCCAGCAAGAGGTCAGTTCAGAAGACTGATCCCCGACGACTCCCCCAGCAACGATCCTGACTGCCATCAAGACATTATATGGGACACAACATCTCCATCACCCATTCGACATGGTATGTGTGTCTGCAACAATTGTGTATCCTTTAAATGGACCTGTTATACTCCTGTTTACAAGATGTAAAATTAGTCCGTAGGGCAGCGTTTCTCAACCCTGTTCCTGAAGGCACACCAACAGTGCACATTTTCAACCTCTCCCTATTCAAACACACCCGAATCAACTCACCAGAACATAAGAAGAGACTCCAAAACCTGAAGTTAATGGTTTGGATAAGGGAGACCTCAAAAATATGTACTGTTGGTGTGCCTCCAGGAACAGGCTTGGGAAACACTCCCCTGGGGTGTGCCTGTGAACTTCAAAATACCACACTAATAATGTTTTATAACTCTTTGAAACTGACCCTTTTAGACTTTGATCCTAATTGTGCTGTTTTGCTCACTGTCGCTTTAAATTTAAATGAGATTGTGGTCTTTTCAGAAGAGGGCGGAGCTAAAATGCCTATGTGGCAGCATAGTGGCAGAGTTATAATGCTTCTTGGTGCCTAATAATCTTCAGGAGGTGAAAACTGCTGAATGTCAATCAAAGTGTTTCTGCAGACTGTTTTTATCAAGTGTGATTATAAACAAATAGAATTAATAAATGTTTAATATTAGACGCTGGTTATATCCACACACTGCTGCCACACAACTGTGTATAAACCCCTTATGAAAGTGATTTTTGCATAATAGGACCCTTTTAAACATTCAGAATCATCAGTGTGTTTAATTATTTTCAGGTCGTGGACAAAGGAGAGCTGCAAATGTCCGAGCGGTGGATATATCAGACATTGCCAATCGGATCGCTCCTAAGGTTTGCTTGAGGAACTTCATAAACTATAACGATGCTTCAGAATGTCTCTAGTGATTGGCCAAGTGCTGTGTTTTTTTTTTATTTATTTATTTATTTTTTTTTTTGCTATACAGAGTGGCAGATTAGAGGAAGCAGACTCTTCTTTACTGCAGTGGATTGATGATAGTGCCATTCCCTGCACACCAGAAGTACAACAACACAAAGTCAAGCACACGACCACAAAGTAAGCCACTCTTACAGTACTTATATACATATCATGGATAAATATTGGATTTTAATTGTAGTTTTTTAAAATTTAATTTAAGCAAATGACCCTTCGCTAAGCCACACCCGAAAACCGCCACACACCAATTGTGGCTAAGCAACCGTAGCTACACGCGGGAGGTCTGTCAAGCTTTCGAGAGAGGGAAACAATCCAAAGTGTTGTGCATATGGATTGTGCAAATCTGATACCCGGTATCCTAATACCGGTCAATGATGCTAATATTCAGAACAAAACCATAATTTTCCCATTTCGGGCTGTTCTTTCTAAAAAAATTAATTATGTAGAAGCACTGTCCATGCATGTTTCCTCGCCGGTTAATAACGCTATATTTCATTGCACAACAATTAGTCTATCAGGCTTTTTGGTAAAAAAAATAATAATAAATCACGGTTTAATTAGTTATTATTAGATTATTTTTAAATTACAGCTCTCCTGCTGTGCATGAACTGAGCTGTTTAATTAAATATTTCAATGTTGATTAAATTATTTTCCAATCGGTTGCCTATTATGTCGTGAATATACCCCTGTAATGCATACTGCAGTCCTTTTTTGTCTGGCTTTCTCAGATATCTTACCTGTTCGCCAAAAATGACTTATATCCCTGGCAATGTCTGACACCGGCGCATGCATACTATAATAGACGTGCCAGGCACAAAAGCTTGACAGGCGTAACAACAGTAACTAAGGAGGCCGGGGCTTAGCGAAGGGTCAATTTAACCAACCCTAACCTTAACTTCTAATCTAAAACAAATGCATGTTAATTAATTTTCACTTTCAAATAGCATCAAAACATACGAATATATAGGAGGAAGTTATGAAAAAATATTTGCAAACACATCAAGTGCAATAAACAAATTGTGTTGTAGTATATAACGGTGTGTACACACTTGTTCAGTTGTGTTGGACCAAAAAAAGACCATATTCACACAAACATTCACTGTCAATGTTTAGAACTAAACTAAAATAAAATAAAAACGTACAAATACTTTTATATAAATGTATGTAAAACATGTCTAATAATTTTATATATATATATATATATATATATATTATACTTAAATATAACTTAAAAATGTAATATCGTGTATTTCGCAACAGAAATGCTTACCATGGGGACCATGTAAACAGCGTTTAAAAAAAAAAAAAAAAATTTTTATTATAATTTTTTTTTTATTAATTGAATCCGATTAAGGTCATAATGGAACTAAACAGCCACCAGGAAAGGATCGCCGACACCTGCATCATGAAATGCGGAGGTTTGTTTTCCCCATGCAGCGTGCGGTAGCAAAGTCCATTAAAACAACACCCTTCCGGCAGTTCATACTCTCATCCAATATCTGGTTTGTCACTGGGGCATGCCTGAAATGTTCCTGAATGAAAGCGAAAGTGCCAAACTGCAGTTAAAGTCGACAAATTAAAAATGAAACACCCGAAGTGACATGAAACTCCTGAGGAAACCTGGATGGCTTGGTGATGCAATGACGTTAATCGAATTATGTATTATAACATGTAAAACGGGATCATAAAAGGAACATTCAAAAAGCAAAGACAGTACATCGCCATGTCAGATTTTTTTTTGTGTAGCCCTAGATCAAGTGGAGGATGAGTAAATGATGGCAGCATTTCGATTTCTGAATGTGCTATCCCTTTTGTTTTGTTTTTCATAGCTGTACAAACTGATTATTGATTCTGAACTGTTTTTATACGTTGCAGACAGAGCACCGTAGACGATCTCATGCGTTTGGCCAAGCAGTTTGACTTCAACATGAGGCAAGATGAAGCTCAGGAGAACAAATCTGATGTTCCAAAACAGCCAGCACACGCTGACCCTTTCTCAACTGCTCACTACACTTCAGCCGTTAGCAGAGCTTCTGAACGACCCAATCACCACAAGCCTGTTAACCAAAGTGAACGTAATCAAGAAATGGACGACGATCTTGATCTTCTTTTTGATGGGCCGACTCAGCAGCTCAGCGGACGCCTCAGTCAGACATTGAGTTATCGAACGCAGAACGCTGCTGAGAGAGACGCTGTGAAATCAGACGCTTCACAAAAACATCCATCATTCGCAACAGAAAGAAATCAGGATGATTTTGATGACGATTGGAGCAGCGATGGTTTATTTGAGGACTCGTTGCTTTTGGAAATGACGCAAAATCCGGATCTGTTTGCTGCGCCGCAGTATAGCTCAACGCAAAAACAAGCTCACGAGACTAAAAATACTGTCAGTGTGATGACAAACAAACCATGTGAAGCCAAAAATGTTGGTACGTTTCAAATGGATAAAACAAAAGTCGAACAAACTTTTCCGCAGAACTCTCAGATACAGATTAATGTAGGGTTGTATGGAATTGGAAATCATGTGGAAAACAATTGCACAAATCCAAAAATCAGAGATCAAAATAAGATCAAAATCGTCCCTCAAAGTTACATCAATACCAGTCAAAAGCAGCGGTTTGAGCACAAAGCACAACACATTGTTCAGAAGTCGTCTGAACTCAATAATGCTTGCCATTTCCAGCAAAATGGACGTAACACTATTAAACCTTCTCAATCAAAATCACCCAGCATGCATCAAAATCCAATCTCTAAGCAAAGAGCGGACGCTAATACAGGGCTGGATGGCTTTATCGATGAAGACCTGGACTCCTTTTTCACTTCTTATGACATCTGGGATGACGGAGTGGAGGACGACGATCTGTTTTTTGAGGTGTGTGATAATCTTGAGGAAACGTCTGTGACTAAAGCACCACAAAACAAGTCAATCGCCACCTCGGAAAATGCAGTGTTTGCACATCCTTATCCACCCAAAAGGCCCTCCGCTAATGTTTCCACGTCCAGTGCAAACACATGGGCGTCTCAGAAAGCTGCAGGACCGGGCTGTAATGTGTCCTGTGATGCAGCGAGACCATCTGGCTCCTCGAGTAATGGAGCGTATAAATTTAAACAGGTGAGAAGCTCCTCTGTGGTGGGATACGGGACCTGTGCTGCCCTCACACAGCGGGGGGGTCAGGAGAGGGGCGTTCTGGCCGTCATCCAATCAGAGGCGAGAGATACGGACAATCATCGGTTCAAAAAGCCTCACGGTGAATCGTTCAGGTCTGCGCCGGTTCTTGCTAAAGGTACGGAAATACGGTGTTAGAGGATGCTCCCTTTGTTTTTGTGTGGAAGTTACCAGATTTATTTATCCCTGTTATTTTGAATTATTAATGTATATGAAGTTAAACTGTCAAAAGTCCAAACTGTTTTTAATGTATTAAAAATGGTTAAATAAAAAACTATAAATAATTATATTTAATTTACATTTCATGTAGCAAAAAGATTCAACAGAAATGCACTTAAATATAAATATTGTGATGTAAAATCGTTAAAAATGTATATATTTGTTATGAAAAGCATTACTTTAGTTGTCTGTCTCTTGATCCTTCTGAAATCATTTGTGCTGCTTAACAATTAATCATGACTCGTATAGGGATGCAACGATTATACATTTTGGTTGTATGATTATAGTCTGAGGAATAATCGCGGTTATCAGGATTATTATGCATTCATTAATTTCAAAACATTGCTAGTTTGGAAAATCACAGGGAAACTCTTTATATTTTAGTGTTATTTGTTGCTTCTCAGTAACCAAATCATACAGCACAAAATAATAATAAAGATAAACAATAGTCCATTTCTCTTTGGACTTAAAATAGGTTAATTTATTTATTTTTGACATTTAAACTAAGTAATAATTTTACACTGAAAATAAATGGCAGAAAAATAAATAAATAAATAAAAATAACAATAAATAAATAAATACTTTCTGCCTAATGTAAATCTAAGCTAATGATTAGTTACGTATTTCCCTTTTAAAGAGAACTAATGTAGTCAAAGGCTGCTGAACCTCTACATGGTGAACCTACTCACGGTGCGCTCGTGCCATTCTGAAAAGTTTAGATCAGAGATGCCCAAAGTAGAGCCCGTCGGCCAAAGTTGGCCCATTGTAACCTTTGATTTGGCCCACCATGCCAACTGAGAGAAGTGAGTATGATGAGAAGGATTGGGGCGAACGCCTTTAATGCAGAGATCTTTATTTACTAATTTGACGTAACCTTTTTTTGTTTGTTTTATTGCAGAGCTACAAAAAAAGCAAACTGAAATGAATTGTTTCAAGTAAATGTTATCAGATTTTTAAAAATGTAAATACTGTCACTCGACAGACAGAGGACAATGCAGAAGACATCGGCAAACAAATCAAGGCAAAATCTAGTGTAACTATTCTAATATAAATTAGATTTAGTTTTTACTGTAATAAGTTCATTATATTACTGTATTCGTTGATATGATGCAATGTTTTCTAGTCATTTTTAAACATTATTAAATAAATTAGGAAATTACCCATGTCGACCATATTTACTTTTGGCACTCTAGCCTTAATCAAGTTTGGTTTTTTGCCCTTCATAAGAAAAAGTTTGGGCACCTCTGGTTTAGATGTTTTCAACTAGGTACGTCTGGAAAGCGTAAGCGCATCTCTTCCAATATGCGCACGCAATCCGCACGTCTCCACTGAAAATGACTGCATGCACAAGATGTGATATGTAAACAACCCTTAGTTAAAAGCCTCAGCCATAGCTATCTAGTATGCATGGGTATTAGCCTCGGTGTACAGGATTGGAAATGTAAACTAGTGAACAGTTAGCATAACGTTTAGTTGTTGCAGTTTCATTCCGTGCAGAAATGCAGTATTGAGAAGCCTTTATGATGAATTAACCATGACTAATTAAAACGCAGTTAACAGCGAAATTGATTAATCGTTGCATCCCTAGACTAGCAATATATGCATGTGTACTCTGTATATTTATTTATATATAAATACACACGCATGTATGTGTGTCCTTAAAGAAATGTGTGTGCATATGTATATACGTGTGTAAATACAGTATGCACATGTACATGGACATGTGTATTTTTATATATACATAGTATTAAATATAATTATGTAATCACAAACTTATTTAGTATGCATGATAAGTTGTGATTTAATCGTTATATAATGGCACTAGAAATCAGTTTAATATGATTAAGCATTTTTGACTATTATTATTATTCTGATTCTGGTCTGACAACTTCAAAACAGTTGTACTGATACTTGTTGAGGAAATCTTAGGACATATTATTAGTAGAGGATTATTTGTTGAGTAAAAGTTCACCATATTTCCATTCGTTTGGATCAATCTAATGTAGTCTTGCTAAATAAAAGCATCAATTTAAAAACAAATCATACTGATCCCAAACTTTCTTGAATCACTGACCTCGGATTTATCTCCACTGAATGTCTTTCATTAATATTTCCTAAATGAATTGTTGCTTTTATGATGTCAAACTCTCATGAAATATGATTTTTTTTTACTTATCCTCTGGTGTATTTTCTGCAGATGAGTGTAACCCTGCAGTCGTGAAGTGCAGCGATGCAGAGATCGAGAAGAAGAAGCAGCAGGCAATGGAGAGGCGGAGACTCAAGATGCTGTCCAATCAGAACCTCAGAGCCCCTTACTGAGACGCCGTTACGATGGTGATGAACAACACAACAGCCCAGCACATTCTGTGTGAGTCATTGAGTCTACACCAGCACAACTGCAACTGGTTTTCATTATAAACAACAAATGTTTCCTGTTTTCTAGATTATAATGAGATCAATCAAAGTGTCTTGCTTTACACCGGTTGTTCGTAGATAATGTGTAGAATATTTGACTCTTTAGAAAAAAGAAATGTTGATGATATGTTTTACTCTTATCAGAGATCAGAATCTGTAAATGTACATTTCTGCTGATATTCTCCATAGACCTCCACTGATCATCAATAGAAAATCAGGAGTCGTCGAATTTGTTAACTCACTTTTGTTCAAATTGCATGTAAATATAATAAATATTTTCTTTCTAATTTTATTTGTATAAATTCACCGTTCCGAATGTTTTTCGTATCTCTCTTTCATTTTTTCCCCATTTCGAATAATGTATAAGATACATATTTTAAATGTTCGTTAATTGATTTTATTGGATTTTGAGTTTTGTCCATTCATGAGCCCTTATTCTAAAATAAGAAGCCCAGAATAATTAAAGTGAGTGATGTATAGTATTCATTGAGTTGGAAATGTCATTTGTAATTAAGCCAGTAATAAATAACATACATTTTTTGTTTCTTATTTTCAGTTTAAAGTTCTGTTTGTGTAATTAATATATATATATAAATGTATAGTTGCTATATATATATAGTCGCTAGAGCACCTTTTGTGGTCTGAGGAGTGAGATTTACCTGCATAGCACTTCGCTAGCTGGCCAGTTGAAGTCAGAATTTGTGTATATATATATATATATATATATATATATATATATATATATATATATATATATATATATATATATATATATATATATATATATATATATATATATATATATATATATATATATATATATATATATATATATATATATATATATATATATATATATATATATATATATATATATATATATATATATATATATATATATATATATATAATTTTTTATTTTTTAAAACCCATTTTAAGGTCAAAATTATTAGCCTCTTAAAGCTTTATTTTTTCCGATAGTCTACAGAACAAACCATCATTATACAATAACTTGCCTAATTACCCTAACCTGCCTAGTTAACCTAATTAACCTAGTTAAGCCTTTAAATGTCACTTTAAGCTGTATAGAAGTGTCTTGAAAAATATCTAGTCAAATATTATTTATTGTCATCAAAGCTAAAATAAATCAGTTATTAGAAATGAGTTATTAAAACTATTATGTTTAGAAATGTGTTGAAGAAAATCTTCTCTCCATTAAACAAAAATTGGGGCAAAAAATAAACAGGGGGGCTAATAGATCAGACTTCAACTGTATATTTAGTATATGTATATGTATGTATGTATGCGATTGAAGATAATTGAATTATTAGCCTTTCTTTGAAATTTTAAAGGTTTCGTAAATGTTTGTTTTTTAAATATTTTTTTCAATGTTTGACCAATCAAACCATCTACAGAACAGGCCAGATTCACCAAAGCCCCATGAGGTAAAGAAGGAATGGGAGGAGGCTGTGGTTTTTATATTTATGTAGATTAATAATAATCTTTTACATTTTAATCCTTTAATTTTTCATATTTAAAGATTGTTAAAGATTTGCTGCTGTGCATCCCTGTGTGTGTAATAAGCAGCATGTACGCATGTTTTGGACCTTTCTATAACTAACATGTTCTTTAAATAAAAATAAAAAAAACTTGAAAGACTTCTGCTTTTGACCAGCTTTAGTTGGTTATGGGCGCTGTCTATTTAAGTTGCCTTAAAATAGCAACATGTCAACAATGCGTCTTAACACCTCCCTTTCAAACCAGCACATAGGCTCACAAATGGGCGCAAATGCATTTGTATTTAAACAACGTGGGGCAGGATGTGAAAGTGATATGAGATGCGCCAGGCTGCAATTGGCAATAAAACACTTGCGTTGCATCTTATACCACATTGCACTGCCTGATAGGGCCCTATGAGTTTCTTTATTCTGTTGAACAAAAAGTTAGGGTGGCTGTCCACCAAAGCCTTTTTTTTTGGAGCTGAGTATTTGATTTCTGTTGTTGTCAGTGGTCAATGTGCCATGTTTTTTGAGCACTTGCAGTGTAGCAAGGCACTAAGTGGGTGTTTTACGATCAGTGAAGAACTCTTAGTGTTTTTTCAGCCATTGCAAGTTGAAGGACGCAGCTCCCATCGTCACTTTTGAGCTAGCCATCCAATCACAGTGGAGGAGAAGCAGGACAAAACCACACCACTGTCAACAAATAATCTGGGCGTTCTTACAGGACTCCCAGAGTCCATCAAGATTCTTTGGGTTAATCTTCATCTTACCCCAGACATGCTCAATAATGTTCATGTCTGGTGATTGGGCTGGCCAGTCCTGGAGCACCTTGACCTTCTTTGCTTTCAGTACCTTTGATGTGGAGGCTGAAGTATGAGAAGGAGCGCTATCCTGCTGAAGAATTTGCCCTCTTCTGTGGTTTGTGATGTAATGGGCAGCACAATTGTCTTGATACCTCAGGCTGTTGATGTTGTCATCCACTCTGCAGATCTCTCACACGTCCACATACTGAATGTAACCCCAAACCATGATTTTTGCTTCACCGAACTTCACCGAACTTGTATTTGTGATGATTGGGATACAGTTCAACAGATGATTCAGCAGAAAAATCCACCTTCTGCCACTTCTCCAAATGATCAAATAAAAAAGTCAAGTTATAATTTGTTGCTTTTACAACTGGAATCAACGGCAAGACTTTTGTCTGGTAGTGTCAAATAGAAGTCAATGGTTACAGATTTCCAGCATATGTCAAAATCTCTTTTGTCTTCAACAATAACAAAAACGGGTCTGTGAATGATGAATAAATGACAGAAGTTTCACTTTTAATTTGAACTATACCTTAAAAAAAACATACCTTCATAAAACCTGCAGAAACCCTGTTATTAGTACCTAAAAAAGTATAAAAGTCTACTGCCCCAATGACCGCTTCTGCGCCTCTGTTTGTCAGAGTGTTTCATGCACTTGAACACATATATGAGTGTAAAGCCAGGTGAACAGGTGTAATAGTGTGTAATGTTGTTGAGCGCGGGTCTGTTTCTCGTCATGGGCTCTCTGACACCCGTGTCCTGGGACACCTGCGGCACACATGAGTGCTCCTGAAAGTCGAGTCTTGTTATCAGGCTGCCGGTGTGTAACTGTAGCTGGAGCACAGAAGTATGAAAAGCCCCCGCGGGCCGAGGATGCGGTTTCAGCCGAGCAGTCGAGCGTCCCGGCTCTTACCTGGCCCGCAAGTGTTGTCTGAACTCTGATGAGGACAGCGTGAATGGAGCGTTCTGGTGTCGTACATGCACAGATTAGTGAGTGTGTGTGTGTGTGTGTGTGTGTTTTGATATGGGGCCGGCCTGAGGATTACATAGCTGGAGTCAAAGGTCCACATCTATGCTTCATTAAGCACTAGTTCACTAGCAAATACACACATTGGGTTGATGCAACAGCTGATAGCGAAGGGAAATTTGGCTTTTTGGGAAACTTCTCTGGTGTTTAAAGGCAGCCTGTGTGGTTGTTCAAGTGTTGTGTGGGGTTTTAGGATTTTTAGGGGGGAAACTATCAGGAGTTAATATCAGAGAATTATAAATATTAGACAATTATAATATATTTTTATATTTGAATCATCTAAATTATCATATTAGGGTGGCTCAGTGGATAGCGTTGTCACTTCACAGCAAGAAAGTCGCTGGTTTGAGCCTCGGCTGGGTCAGTTGGCATTTCTGTGTGGAGTTTGCATGTTCTCTCTGTGTTTCCTCTGGGTGCTCCAGTTTCCCCCAAAAGTCCAAAGACATGCTCTATAGGTGAATTAGGTAAGCTGAATTGTCCGGAGTGTATGAGTGTGAATGGGAGTGTATGGGTGTTTTCCAGTGCTGGGTTGCATCCGCTGTGTAAAACATATGCTGGATAAGTTGGCGGTTCATTCTGCTGTGGCAAACCCCTGATGAATAAAAGTACTAAGTCGAAAAGAAAATGAATGAATTTTTCATTTTTAAAGATGTGTGCTGCTGCACATCCCTGTGTGTGTGTAATAAGCAGAATGTATATACATTTTGGTCCTTATCGCTAACATGCTCTTTAAAAAAAAAAACAACAAAAAACTATGTTATTGACTTCAGACCAGCTTCAGTTGATCAATGGCACTATTTAAGACTGTCTGTGCTCAAATTTTATTTTATTTTTTTTCTGAAGGGAAATATGGCTGTTTGGGAAGCTAGTCTGCTGTTAAAGGCAGGTTGTGTGGTTGTTTTAGTTATGTGGTGTTATAAGATTTTTTGGGGGAGGAACTTGAAAATAGTATGGAACCATGACTGCAAAAAGATAACTTTAACAGGTATAATAACAAAAAAATACTTTGTATTGCTTTAATATACATCTAGTTGAAGTCAGAATTATTATTTTTCCTTTTTTATATATTTCCCAAATGATGTTTAACAGAGCAAGGAAATTTTCATAGTGTGTCTGATGATATTATTTCTTCTGGAGAAAGTCTTATTTGTTTTATTTCGGCTAGAATAAAAGCAGTTTTAAAATTTTAAAAACCATTTTAAGGTAAAAATGATTAGCCCCTTTAAGCTATTTTTATTGCCTACAGAAAAAAAAACATTGTTATACAATAGCTTGCCTAATTACCATAATCTGCCTAGTTAACCTAATTAACCTAGTTAGGCCTTTAAATGTCACTTTAATCTGTATAGAAGTGTCTTAAAAAATATCTAGTCAAATATTATTTACTGTCATCATGGCAAAGATAAAATAAATCAGCTATTAGAAATGAGTTATTAAAACTATTATGATTAGAAATGTGCTGAAGAAAATCTCTCCGTTAAACAGAAATTGGGGAAAAAATAAACAGGGGGGCTAATAATTCTGACTTCAACTGTATATAATTAGGATGGCTGTTTTCACATAATAATAATAATAATAATATTAATAATTCCTTACATTTATAAAGTGCTTTTCTGGACACTCAAAGATCTTTACACATATTTTGGGGGAATAAAGCTTTCTGGTCTTATACAACACTGCTCCGCTTCATGTCAGGCTGCCGATAATTATTTGGGGCTTTATTCTGCGATAACAACCTCCTGGATAGGCTCCTTTATCCCTAATACACGCCTACTGAATTACCAAATATCAGCATATGTCTATCTTTAATATGGATATCTCAAATGTTAATCACCCCATATTGGAATAGTTCCAGACTACACTGTTAAAAGTGTCTGTAAATGAGCAGTTTTCAGTATTATGTGAGTCATGTTTTTATTTTTACCTGTTTGTTTATGCTTTTTAAATTGCAGAATGGGACCGTGAACTTTCTTACAGCACAATCTGACCTCGAAATGTTCAAAAAGGTGTCTTTTATTGACATTTTTAATAGTCAAAGTGATTTATTGTCTGGGTTGCTGCTGTAAACAACAGTACGAGACCTTGTAATAAACTGCCAGTACATTTACTGTTATCGTAAATAACGATTCATTATTCATTATTTCTTATATATTATATTATTGCAAACTACTCAAATGTCAATAAAAGTCACTTTGTTAGACTGTAGAGTTGAATTTTCATCATCAAAAGTCGACAGAGCAGAGATCGAGCTCCCATGATGCAATTCACAACCCGTAAATAAATGGAAAACGCGTATAATTCACAAAATGCCTAAACTAATTGAGAGATTTGTTACAGTGTACCTACTAAGAGACTTATTATCCCCGTATTGTGTTTTTCTGCTCCGTTTGGAGTCGTCTGGACGCTCGGAGACGGAGAACAGCTTTAAACAGAAGCAACAGGATCCTCACTGTCCTTTTGTCTCCTCGATAAACATGCTTATCAGCAGGGCCGTGTGCACCTGAGAATACACCTGAACTCCGGCTGAACCCGCTCTCCTCTCGATTCTCTCACTTTCATCAATTATTCCCCTTCCCAATCAGTACAGACACCGATACAAAATATCGCCCGCCGTCCCAGACGCTGAGCCTGAGAAAAGCCAACCTGCGGGGCCAACACTATTGTCCTGCCAGGGCACAGATTCTGGAAGTGGATCAGTGTCCTCTGGTGTATATTCACATGTGTGTGAGGAAATAGGTCTCTCTGAGTGTGTGTGTGTGTGTGTGTCTGTGTGTGGTTGTGTGTGTGTAATTGATAGATAGCTGTAATTTGTCTGTTGTGCTTCACCTGATGCTGACTGATAGGGCTGATCTTCAATCTCTCCTGCAGAAAGATCCTGTACGGGACTCGGTTTCTGTGAGGGAGAAAAAAAATGACGTGTTGGAAAATGTCTCTTGTAAATTTACACTTGGACTTAAATTGGGTTGAGATAATTAATTGGGACTGATGGAGTCTCGTGGGTTGCGTTTGTGAGGATTTATTACAGAAACTGTTTTAATAACGTCCAGAGAACATTAAAGTAACGTTAATGAAGATTTTACACTCATTTCTTTGTGTATCTGAGCCTCAGTTTGTTTACACCTCATATTAAAGGGTTAGTTCACTCCAAAAATGTATTTTCTCACTTATTTTTCTGTTCAACAAAAAAAGGAGATAATTTGAATAATGTTGCAAACACGGTGTCGATTGACATCTATAGGGGGAAAATACCATGGAAGTCAATAGCTACAACAATCTTTAAAATATCTTGTTACTTAAACTCAAACTGGCTTGAGGGGTGGCATGGTGGCTCAGTGGTTAGCACTGTTGCCTCACAGCAAGAAGGTCGCTAGTTCAACTCCCTGGCATTTCTGTGTGGAGTTCGCATGTTCTCCCCTTGTTCTTGTTGGTTTCCTCCGGTGGCTCCGGTTTCTCCCAAAAGTCTAAAGACATGCACTGTAGGTGAATTGGGTAGGCTAAATTGTCCATAGTGTATGTGTGTGAATGAGTGTGTATGGATGATTCCCAGTGATGGGTTGCAGCTGGAAGGGCATCCACTGCGTAAAACAATTGCTGGATCAGTTGGCGGTTCATTCCGCTGTGGCAACCCCTGATTAATAAAATGACTGAGCCGAAGGAAAATGAATGAATGATTTCTGAATGTTCTGGAACAAGCTGTAACATTCATTAAACATGATATTAAAACATTTTTAGAAAGCAATGAACAATATATTATGATAAATGTGCTGTTAAACGCATTTAAGTAAACGTTTGCTAACATGGTGAACTTTTTGAAAGTTTGAAACAAGCAGTTACATTATAAAAACACTTTAAAAGTAACTTGCAGCTGAATTATTTCTGTTATTATTAATAACTGTTATTCTGTTATTATTTAAATCGTTTTGAGCTTGTACAACTTATTAAAAACATTTGTATGGATGTGTAGAGAACACTGCACTTTAATGTTTTGATATGCAACAACAATATTTGCATAATCGTTTTGTGAACGTTGATAAAATTCGGACAACTCTGACTGAGCATTCTTTTAACGTTAGAAGAACGTAGATTCATAACACTGAGAAAACCTTTTAAAAACGTTCTGAGAATGTCCTGTAGCTGGGTCTGGCATGGTATGAAACATGTCCATGTACTGCTTTTAAAATATCTTTAACATTTTAGTTTTCCATGTAAATCAGCTGAAGACCAACTTGACAATAGCCTAGGGTATACAAGCTGAAGTTAACAAACCATGTTAGGCTTCCTTACCTGGCAAATGTGACGTAAACAACAGCCTTTTAGGCATTTTAGTAATTTATCGTTTTATTTTATTTATTTATTTCTATACTTAGTTTTTATACTTAGTTAAAGATTTGAGAAATCCATGTTAAAGATGGACATATGCTGATATTTGGTAATTCAGTAGGCCTATATTAGGGATAAAGGAGCCTATCCAGGAGGTTGTTATCGCAGAATAAAGCCCCACATAATTATCGGCAGCCTGACATGAAGCGGAGCAGTGTTGTATAAGACCAGGGGGCTTTATCCCCCCCAAAATATGTGTAAAGTGTCCAGAAAAGCACTATAAAAATGTAAGGAATTATTATTATTATTATTATTATTATTATTATTATTATTATTAAGTGAAAACAACCATACTGATTATATACAGTTGAAGTCAGAATTATTAGCCCCCCTGTTTATTTTTCCCCTATTTCTGTTTAAAAGAGAGAAGATTATTGAATTGTATAACGATGGTTTGTTCTGTAGACTATCAAAAAAAATAGCTAACGGGGCTAATAATATTGACCTTAAAATGGTTTTAAAAAAATTCAAAACTGCTTTTATTCTAGCTGAAATAAAACAGATAAGACTTTCTCCAGAAGAAAAAATATTATCAGACATACTGTGAAAATTTCCTTGCTCTGTTAAACATCATTTGGGAAATATTTGAAAAAGAAAAAATAATTCAATGGGGGGCTAATAATTTAACTTTAACTGTATATAGTTTATACAAACATATAAATATTAAAATAACCTCGTCAAGACAATAAATAAATTGAATAATTATAAAATAAAAGGTTGCCAAAGATATTCTCTCAATGAAGCATAACCTCTAGATGCAAAGGTAAATGATAAATTATGGATAATTATATTGCCGTTGTAGAGAAAGCTAGCCATTTACTCCATTTCAAGATCTCGTTTTGTTATCGAAGTGCATGTGTCATTATTTCCATTTCCTGTAATTAATCCATTTAGTGAACAACAAACCTTTTGACTTGTTTGACATCAAGTGTGTGATGATCTGTCATTATTTAATCAACCTTTACTGTTTTCAAACTTTAGGTTATTTCTTCTGTTGAACCCACAAACACACAAACCTGTAACCATTAGCCATAGTAGTTATTCTATAGATGTCAGTGGTTACAGGTTTTCAGCTATATCTACTTTTGGTTTCAACAGAAGAAAAAACGTCATAAATATTTATAATCACCTGAGGGTGAGCAGCCTAAATAGTGAGTTAGTGTTCATTTTGGGGTGAACTGCCACGAGTTAGTGTTCATTTTGGGGTGAACTGACCCTTTAACAGTATTAAGGGTGATGCGGTGAGTTTTTAGGAGCAACTCAACAATAATCTACACAGAACTGTTACATTAAAATGTTAGATTTATAACTTGTCAGACTGTTAAATAAACATGGTTTGCTGCATTGCTTCAAAAGCTACATGGTTAGCTCATGTTTGTTGATTCTTAGCGACATCTTGTGGTAAATGGCTAATATTACAGCTTGAAGCATTATAAGGGCACTCCGTTAAGTATGCTCGTTAGATATTGTGCTAAAGGCTCAGGTCTGTCTATAGGGGATATTCAACACTTAGAAATCAGTTCTGGTCAGGATCAGTCGTTTACATTATTAATAAAAGTTTATTGGCATGAAAATGGACCAAAGTAACAGTAAATTAGGGACGTCAACTCCCTTGTGTGTATGCTAACTTTTGAAAGTTAATTTTGATATTTGATTACTATCCCCCCCCCCCCCCCTCCCCCCCCAGTGGTTAGCACTGTCACCTCACAGCAAGAAGGTCGTTGGTTCGAGTCCCTAGCTGGGTCAGTTGGCATTTCTATGTGGAGTTTGCATGTTCTCCGTTGTTGGCGTGGGTTTCCTCCAGGTGCTCTGGTTTCCCCAACAGTCCAAACACATGCGCTATAGGTGCATTGAGTAAGCTAAATTGTCCGTAGTGTATGAGTGTGTCTGTTAATGAGTGTATGGATGTTTCCCAGTACTGGGTTGCAGCTGGAAGAGCATCCGCTGTGTAAAACATATGCTGGATAAGTTGGCAGTTCATTCCACTGTGGTGACTCTTGATGAATGAAGGGACTAAACCGAAGGAAAATGAATGAGTATATTCATAATGGATATTTTAAAACACTATAGACCTGTTATATCTATAGCCTGCAATTGGTCCTGTTTAGTAGCCTAATTTTCTAAAACTTGCTATCAGAACAAAACATCCTGATTAACCTGACAAAAACAAATCGGTCCTTGTGCTGTTTGTGGTCAAAATCCCAACAAAATAATGGGAAAAACTCTTAAAAGCTCAATATTTTATCAAACCATTACTGCTCTACCAAATGGATGACCATATTTTGACTGTTTTGAATAATGACTCTTAAAGTAATTTAAAGAATGACTGTTTTAAATGGTTTACACACACAGTATCACAGCAAGAAGGTCGCTGGTTCGAGCCTCGGCTGGGTCAGTTGGTGTTTCTGTGTGGAGTTTGCATGTCCTCCCTGCGTTCGCGTGGGTTTCCTCCGGGTGCTCCGGTTTCACCCACAGTCCAAAGATATATGGTACAGGTGAATTGGGTGGGGTAAATTGTTCGTAGTGTACGTGTGTGTGAATAAGTGTGTATGTGTTTCCCAGTGATGGGTTGCAGCTCGAAGGGCATCCGCTGCATAAAACAAATGCTGGATAAGTTGGTGGTTCATTCCACTGTGGCGACCCCAGATTAATAAAGGGACTAAGCCGAAAAGAGAATGAATGAATGACACACAGCATTGTTGGTTAACAAAGAAGTCAAACAAACATCCTGTGGCACTGCTATGCTTGATTTTGGTTTTATTGTATAAAACATGTTAAATGAGAGTCTGAAATATTGTATGGCTTACTTCAAAAAATAAACATGATTAAATACTCAAAAGCTAAGCAAGACTGAGCCTGGTCAATACCTGGATAGGAGACCACACGGGAAAACTTGGTTGCTGTTGTAAGGGCTGTAAGTAAGGCCAGCAGGGGGCGCTCAACTTGTGTGGGAGTCCTAATGCACCAGTACAGTGAAGGGGGACGCTATACTGTCAGTCAGCGTCATTTTTCGGATGAGACGTTAAACTGAGGTCCTGAAAAGGTCCTGTGGTCATTACAAATCCCATGGCACTTCTCGTAAAGAGTAGTGGTGTAACCCTGGTGTCCTGGCCAAATTCACTCAATCGGCCCTTACCCATAATGGCCTCCCAATCATCCCCATCCACTGAATTGGCTCTACCACGGTCTCTCCACTGCCCTATAGCTGGTGTGTGGTGAGCGCGTGTGTTGTCCTGTGGCTGCTGTCGCATAATATATTAAATAAATTGGTCTTACAGTTCATATTTTCAGATTTTTTTATAGTATATGTGTTAATTACGGTACTTTTTACCATGAACCCAACCGACATATCAACCATTTGGTAGAGGCTGATATTTTAGAAATTATACGGTGTGTTGAAAAAAAAAAAATGTAGAGTGTGTAACTAGCGACATTAGAGTTTAAAGGCACATAGTTGACCTCTTTTTTATGATTTAATATTAATATTATGGTTCTGAGTGTGCCAGTTTAGGTTCAGTTTAAAACACAATTCAGATTTTTTTATTATAATGTGTTCAAAAGTGTCATGTTGGGGGCGTGTCCACAGTTCGCTGATTTATGGGTGTGTTGCTTCACATGTAAATTAGTTTCTGCTTCCCGCCAACGTAACAAGGGGGCGGGGCCATGAGCTCACCCACTCTGCGTTTGCAACAGAGTCTGACAGGCAGACAGAGAAAAAGCAGGAGTGAGAGGATCACCATTCAGTCGTACATGTACGACTCTGACACAGACCAAGCAGAGAGTACAAAATCATTTGTGTCTTTGTATAGTTTTACAGCCAACTGTGTGCTAGTTTCAAGTGCCGAGCTTGTACACAGAAACTAATAACCACGCACACTGAATTAACTTTGACTGAGGCACCGGATGCGCCGCTCGAAGCCGCGACACGGCGCACCAGACACTCTCTGTGGTGCACCAGAAACATGAAGTGTCCCGAATCGTTGCGCCACGCATTTTTGAATTCTAAACATAGCTTTCTGCAGTGGTCCGCGGCGCCCAGCCGTCGACTTGAGTGTACCCTGATAGAAACCGATGTTTA
The DNA here is from genome assembly GCF_903798145.1 of Danio aesculapii. Lineage (NCBI taxonomy): Eukaryota > Metazoa > Chordata > Actinopteri > Cypriniformes > Danionidae > Danio > Danio aesculapii. The sequence goes on along the minus strand of NC_079435.1, from coordinate 9,198,512 downwards.
GAATTCTAAAACGCATGCTAGTTAAGATCACAGGGAGCTTCTGGGATCACGAGAAATGCAAACGGCTGAAGTATAAGGTAGACTCAATGAGAAGTTCACATGTTTGCAAACCTACCTAAAGATACAACCAATAATTCCGATTAGAGCGATAATGTGGAGAATATTGCTCTTGTGTTGAGCCCAATGAGCCTTGCATCTAAAAATAGAGCTAGGGTGTTCCTTTAGTGATATCGCTTCGACTCACGCTGAAAATGGCGGACGTGAATCAACAAACTGAGGATATGATGATGCGCCTGTCAATCAATATTGGTGGGCGGGGGGACCGCTCTCCTACGTAAAGTTGCGGTCGATCTGAAAACAGCTCCAATTGGTCCACCGTTTTTTATGTTGTTAAATTGAAAAAAAAAAAAAAAAAAGCACTGGGTGTGCTTATATCACCCCAATATGACGGTCTATACACCATACATGCACATATGTCTGTCCAAACAGCTTGAAAAGTAGATTTTTTACCATAGGTGCCCTTTAAGAAATGCAATGCAAAAATGTTTTTCTTGGTGGAGCAGTTAAAGGGTTTGGGGCTTTGCTATACGCTTATTTCACGCGGCCACCATTTTAAAGAACCAAAGCGAGGCTGTGGTGGGAAGAAACGCGGAAGTACTGTATAGGACCAGCACTGTAAACATTGCAGTGACATGCTGTGGACTACAAACCTCCAGCTGTTGCCGAGATTTCAAAATACAGATATGGTGTAAACATCACTTTAATATCAGTCAGTACGTTTAATTTAAACAATTAAAAGCAATTTAGCATCAAACAACATCACAAGCTCTGTAAGAGTAATATGCTCAAGTGTCCTCCTAGGCTTCAGTTCATGGCAGCAGGTAAACAGAGGGGACGCTTCCCTGCTTCAGCCTATGTAACTTGGTGAGCGATAAACACTGCAGTCCTCTGTAGCACACCCTCGTGTTGTCCCGGTACTGAAGTTTTAAAACAGTCTAATTCCCGCTAAGTTAAAATTGAAGCGCCGCTGAGCGGCTGCTTCACGGCTGCTTCGCGATCCAGTCTCCATGTATCTTGTGTTTGCGCTCAGTTTACCGCTCTTCACCCAGTGCAAACACAGATACACGGAGACTGGAGCGCAAGCGCGAAACAGCCATAAGGATCAGTAGAGTCATCAAGCAGCTCGCTCGGCTGTGTTTGTGCTCAGTAAACAGCGGAGGGTGAACTGATGACCTTCTCGGCCAATCACAAGCATATCTGTTGAGCACGTGAACACAATGGCCAATCAGCGCTGTTTTAAGAAAGCCATCAACAGTGCTTTAAATGTTAGCGGGAAATTGACAATTTTTCTTTTAATTCAGTAACGTGACAAGTCTAATATAGTGCAAGAATCAGTTCATTAACTTGAGTTTGATAAATGGCATCTAAAACGTGTGTTTGTGAAAGAAAACGTTGGCTAACTAGTGCCGTTTCCCTTAACTTAGCTGAAAATGAGCTCTGATATCCCTTTATATTTTCACCATTCATTCAGAACGGACCTTCGGGTCACTCAGAAGGCGGTGAAATGATAAATTTGTGTCTCTTTCTATTCGCTGATAAGATATACAGCCAAGTACACAACGTTCTAATGTAACTCCCAACGATACTTCCGGGTTTCTTCCCACCGCAGCCTCGATTTCGCTTTTAAAAATGGCAGCCGCGTGAAATCAGTCTATACTCCCTAGTTTTAGAATTAAACTGAAAATACAGAAAATGTGCCTTTGATAAACTAAATAATCTGCAGTGTGTCTTAAGCAACTGTATAGGTTAACAATGTCATTTTCGAGATTAAATCAAAAAGCGGTTCACAGGTGCACTGGAAAACTTCTGATTAAAAAGTCTAGAAAATCTCTGACAAGTTTCACTTTTAATTTTTACATTACACAAATTCAACCTTGATGTTTAAGTCAGTTTAATCAATGTAGCCTAAATAACTTTAAAACATTTAACTAAACAAACACATTTTAACAGTGCAGTAAATGGGTTGTAACTACAGTAGTCAAGTGAATCAAACGCTTTCATCAAAGTTGTCCTAATACTATTCAACACCCCCGTTCTTGTCTTAGACCAGTTTTGAAAAACTTTTTTGATCCACTTCAAATGTTGACTACTGTATATTGCATAAGTCATTAACACAAAAACACCTTAAAATAATAAATCTTTCTTTTTGAGCGGTTGTGGAAAGACCCCAGAAAGTAAGGAAAATGATTATTAGATTGTGGCGCAAACACAGAACACATCTGTACAAGTCTCAAATATTTTATTTCGCATTTTCATGAATGACATCTCAATGGTTCTCACAGCATATGACGCAGCATGCAGAGAAATAAAAGAAACCAAACGTTAAACCTAAAAGCGAAACGTTTTCATTCACTTGTACACTTCCTTTGTCCAAAAACCCACCAACAGTTATACAGACGGCTGTCTGACCCTCCCAGCAAAAGAAATACAAAACAGAAACCGAGAGGAGCATTAATAAACACGATCTGTACAAAACAATTCAGCCAAACCATGAACGGAAATGGAGGAAATAAAACATGAGGACAAAACTCAAATGAAGTTTCGCTGGGAGTGACGGACACCAGTCCAGAATAACTCACATTTTATTTTCTGAATAATAATAATAATATGAATAAATGTAGTGAAGAAAGTCGCTTTAAAATCATTTCCATATTTAAACAATTACCAAAAGTTTGGCAACGTCCATATATTTATATGCAACTGTCATTCAGATTATATCTCAATAGTATGATTCATATGTAAACAAGAGACCCCCCCCCCCCCTCCAAGAAAAAAAATCAGATCTACATGCACAACAAAATAAAAAACAGAGCAAACCCCTCCTGTAACATGCAAGCACACATCACACGACCTCACTGAAGGTCTTCAGGAAAGACATATTCAAGCGCCGTCACCGTGCAGCAGCTGGCGCCAAAACGCCGGTTTGCGCGGGAGAATCACATTTAAAGCAAAATATGGCGGAGAGTCGATTCAGCGCCTGCTTTGGTCTCTCCTATTTGAACAAACGAATCCTACCTTTGAAATGATGAAGGAAAAAATACCAACCGATGGTCAGTCAGATCTGTTTCGCTGTTTCTTCTCAGGTAAAATGAATTGAACCGACGCGATTAAAGCTTAGAAAGAAAAAAAAAACGAGCCCACAAAGCACATAATCAGTCCTTCAGTCCCTAATATACAAATATGAGCTACTAAGATCTTCACAATGCTGCCTGCAGTCAACCTGGAAAGAAATTAACTGTAATTTTCCGTTAATCAGGATTCTGGATCCTCATGTAACTACATTGTCAAGAGGTAAATTCATCGATTACTGTGTTAAAATGTTAATAAATCCAAAAAAACACACACAAACAAGATCAGAAAGTTTATGGATGGCACTTTTTCCATCTTACATTAACTTTGTGGTGTGATCTGATCCCGAACCCCTGCGCAAAAACACCGTTCTTAAAAGTAAACCATACATATATATGTGCACAACTTCAAATATATTTGCTTTGTACCCTAGTCTACGGTATATTCGAAAGCAAGACGGCAGGTGAACTCCCTGACAATATCACCACAGCACACGGTTTTTTGTTTTTCACATACACACACACACACACACATTCTCAGTAGAAAATCTGAAGTGGATTTGCGATATATCAAGCCAAAAACAGTTTGGAGATGATGAATTAGCTTGCTAATAAACTCTCCCTGTGACAGACAGTGATTTCAATATGCAGCTCTTGTTAAATCCTGACGTTTAGGTTTCGATTGGCACTTCATGCTTGAAGCGTGTTGCACTGAAATCAAGTCACACACACACACACACACATATATATTTATATATAATATAGCTCACATACACATATTCCCTGTAGACTTGGATCATCTTTAAAAAAAGACAGGAGCAAAATAAATACAAAAAAATTCCCCCCTTTCGAAAGAAAATACACATACACGCACACGCACACACACACACTCCTCTTTTCCTTCTCCACCAGACTGAAAACGTTGGGTAGTTGACAGAGAAAACGTCCCTCTGACTGTCCGTTAATACCCGAGAACGTGGACAGAAGAATCTCATGCTCTATAACACTTAGGATGGCAGGCGTCACGAGGCTCAGGGAGAACAGACGGGGCAAACCGAGGCATCATTCAGAGAAATACTTTCATCGAAAGAGAGAAAGACGTAAAAAATAGAGCGAGAGAGAGAGAGAGTTAGCAGAACATCTGGAGCTGAATCTCAGAAATGGAGAAGTGAAAAAGAGGGTGCTCAGTGAAGGGCCGGTTTGGTCTCCTCACACGTCCACCACCATCTTTTTGTGAATGTCTAAACCGCCAACCACCTGCGGAAGAAAAGAGTGAAGAGTTAAAAAGAAAAGAAATGTGCAATATTCAATCTGCTGGTTAAGTCGTGACGTATGAAATACTGTTTCCGGGTCAAAGCCGCTACTCATTTGAACTGGGGAAATATTCATTCATGAGCACTGTTTAGTCATATCAGTGAATTTTAGATAAAATCATGGTGTACATGACGGTCTCCAGACTTAAACACCAATATTTTAACCATTTATAAACAATGAATCACTTTCTGGCCATCAGATATTAGGCATGGATGGATATATATTGCGATCGTGATTTTCGACAGTAATACATCGCCCTGTAAACGTTTATTATTACCATTTGTTGGGTCTACCCATACAGTTTGATAAAGCGCTTAGACCCGGAAGTCACTTCGCGTGACGTCACACTAGGCATGGGACGATAACTGTTTTCAAGTTATACCGCGGTTTGGAAAAGTCAAGGTTTTAAAACCACCAAAATGTGGAGGATTTTTTATTTACTTTTTTTTGTTTTTGTTTTGTAGGACATCAGTGTCTCCAGCAGAAATAAATATCCAAAGATGCCGTTTTAAATGGTACAGAAATCTGTGTTTTTGACACTAATGAAGACAGCAGAAGTCAATCATTTATTTTCATTATTAGCCTGACATGTTTACTGCTCCAAAATATTATAATATAAATACATATTATAAATATATAATATTATAAATCTTTCAAAAAATTTAATATTTAGTTTTCAAAGGGAAAAAAAGGTTTTATTTTTTTACCCAGACAACTAAAAAGAATATATTTTAGAGCAGTGATCACAATACTGTTATACTGTGAAACCGTGATTTTTTTATCCAAGGTTATCATGCCGTCAGAATCTTATACTGGGTGGCCACCAGTGTTGTAGTGGTTAGTGCGTCGACACATGCACTCCGGTGCTCACGGCGACCTGAGTGATTCCTGCCTCGCGGTCTTATGCGGCCCCTTCCCCTCTTTCTACTCCACATGCTTTCCTGTCAATTCTCTCTACTGTCCTATCCAATAAAGGTAAAACCCCCCCAAAAAAATTTATATATAAAAAAAAAAGAATCTTATACTGACTCATGCCTATGTCACACTTAACAAGCGGATGGCTGATTTGTATTTGTATTGTGCTGCATTCTAATTAAAGCAACTATACCAAAACTAAAAACAAATACAGAAAAAAAACAAGTCACTAGATACCTACAGGGAATAGAGAATTAGGGAGAAACATCTAACTGCAAATAGTATTTTTTATTATTATTTACTGAAATGACACAGCGGAATGAACCGGCAACTATTCCAGCATATGTTTAACACAGCGAACGCCCTTCCAGGTGCAACCCTGTACTTGGAAACACCCATACACACTCATCCACTGCGGCCAATTTAGTTTATTCAATTCCCCTACAGCACATGTGTTTGGACTGTGGGGGAAAGCAGAGCCCCCGGAGGAAACCCACGCCAACACAGGGAGAACGTGCAAACTCCACACAGGAATGCCAACTGGCCCAGCCAGGACTCGAAACAGCGACCTTCTTGCTTTGAGGCAACAGTGCTAACCACTGAGCCACCGTGCTGCCCTATATATGCATTTTAATAACAATAATAATTTTAATTTAAATGACAATGATAATTCATTGTTTTATATAACAGCAGTGAGAGTTTAGAGTTTATTAATGGCTATTTTAATGTTTTAGAAATAACACAATTCCATAATAAAGACAACAATAAATAATATAAAACGTTTGCTAAATATTCTAAAGCAGCAGTAAAATTACAACACTAATATAGAGTCAAACATTATAAACAATCGATCAGATGACATAGGAGAAAAACTCCACAAAATAAAAATGTATCATGTCCATAACTTATGATATACTTATATATGCAAATATAATAAAGTAGGTTTAATACTTCGTTTTTATTTCTTTACTTTTAAACGTTTGACCAAAGAGCTTTTATTTTTGTGGAAAACCACAGGGAAACTTATGAAGCGTGTTAAAAACAGATAAACTCTCACTACAAACTTGAGCTGAAACCAGTGTTGGGGGTAACGCATTACAAATAACGCAAGTTATGTAATAATATAACTTTTCTAAGTAACGAGTACAGTAACGTATTACTTTCAGTAAAAATATTTGAGTTACTTTTTGAAAATGTTACTTTTTTAGCTTTGTTAATTCGCTTTTAAATAATTATTTGCTGAATTAAAATGAGTGTAATCACACTGAATCCCTCAATAAGAGAACGAGCTCCCTGCAGGAACAGACTGAAACCAAGATGGCAGAGCTTTACATTTCTGTGATGGAAAATTCTCATTATTTTGAACATGGAAGAAAAGGGGATTATAGTCTCAATAGACAGTGATTTTACTGAACTAATAAGACAAAAATAAGTAGCAAACACATTGCTTTCAACGTTCATTAATCTGCATCTTCTCAGAAGGGTAACATTATTCAACATTTATTTATTTTTTTAAAGCTAAATGTAGGTGTAGGTTATACAGTGTCTTTAAATGAAGAGCTCCTCTATTTAAAAAAAAAAAACACCAAGTTTTGAAAGAAATCAAGCCTCAAGCAGGTATGAAAAAGTAACGCAAAAGTAACTCAAAAGTAACATAACGCATTACTTTCCATAATAAGTAACTAGTTGTGTTACTTAGTTACTTTTTATGGAAAGTAATGCATTATGTTACTTTTGAGTTACTTTTGCGTTACTTTTTCATACCTGCTTGAGGAGTAACCCAATATTGTAATGCATTACTTTTTAAAAGTAACTTCCTCCAACACTGGCTAGCGCATGCTTCATTTTCACACATGTAGAGATGAAGAATATTTATTTTACTTTCTGGTAAAACAAATCACCCCAAGACACTGAAAATGCAGCTACCATAAGCTACTCAAGTCAAAACTCACAGTAAGACAAGCAGATGCATTCTTTGAGACGTGTTAAATGAGCTCAACATCACTGCATTCTCATGATCTGAAAATAACCACCTAACTAATTTGCATATACTTGCCAACAGTGATTTTTACTGACAATTTGGCACCTGGAGTGTTTATTTTACATCTTAATTTTAATGCATGACTGGTTCAAATGAGTGTGTGTTGAAAGCAGAAAGTGTCAGATCTGTTGAGACTGCAATGAGACTCACAGCGCAGAACTCCTCGAATGATATCCTGCCGTCGCCGTCCTTGTCTGCGTTGATGATGGTTTTGTCGACGATCTGCTGCAGTTGAGTGTCTTTCAGGTTATTCCCCACCATCATCTTTAGCACCTGGAATAGCTCACCGTTGGAGATGTAGCCGTCCTTGTCCATGTCGTAAATCCTGAACGCAACTGCAAAAACAAGTAAAAAAACATAGCGGTCATTCTGATTGTTCACATAGGACTGTACCAAATTGAATATTTACATTCAAAGTTTCTATTGAGATTTTAGACTTAAAGGAACTCTCCAATTTAAAAAAATAATATTAATAAAAATGGGCTTATTTTAGCACTCCCTTAGAGTTAACAGCTAAGTTTGACCCTTTTTGGCTGCTTTACAATACATTCAGCCAATATCTGGGGGAGAACTTATAGCTTAGCTTAGCATAGATCACTGAATCAGATTAGACCATTAGCATCTCGCTCAAATTAAACAATTTAACTATGTATTTACATTGAAACCATGTAAACTATGTATTTACATAGTGTACTGAGACCGACAATAAATGAAAAGTAGCTACATTCTGCAGCAGGTGCAGTGATATTACCTAGCCTCTAAAAATCTGCAGCTAGTTAACAGTACTACGCAATATCACTCAGTTCTTTTATTATTACACCAGAATGAGAGTATAAATCCTTTCCATATCAGCATAAAATATATACATGTCTTAATAGAACATTTTCCAAATCCTGTTTTAGACCAGGGGTGTCAAACTCAAGTCCTGAAGGGCTGCAGCCCTGCACAGTTTAGTTCCAGCCCTGCTTCAACACACCTATCAGTAGGCAGGGGCGTCGCTAGACCCAATTTACTGGGACATATGCCCCAGTAAAAATCACCAGTGCCCCAGTAAATGCTTTGAGATATGATTTACTTCATATGGAAGTGTATTTATGAAGAGTGGTAATTCCGAAATAAAAACATTATTCTCTATGTGCAACCACACCAGCGCTGGTGAAAGCAATGTGTTTAATCAAAAAGCAAACTGACGCATCTACGCATGTGCACAAAGAACCCACGCGACTCACGCACACGCTGCTCTTATCCCGGTGCGAGTCCCGATAGTTAACATGCATGCCAAAAAAGTAGGCTACTTGCTGCTCACGCGCCGCTCATGCATTGTAAAACCGGCGTAACAGCCTTTTTTTGTTTTGCAAGTCGACAAAACTAAAAGTTTAAACAATATAATGGTGACCTTATGAAGCATGCCCCCCGATAGATTTTTTTAGTATGATGCAAAAAGGAGGGATGAGGAGTCAGAGAGGTAAAGACTTAATAAAACTAATTCTCTGCCATGTGTCAAGTCTAAGACAAGATAATTCTACAAAACATTTTTTTTGTATTTTATTGAATTGTCTATAGTATTTCATTCAAATGAAATTAATATTCATGCAAAAGATTTCTTAAATGATCTTAGCATCACTCCAGTTGTGTCTTAACATTGTTTTTCAGTTACATTTAGTATTATTTAGAATAATAATTGTATAATAACAATAATACTTTTATTTATAACAAATATTTGTTTTGTATATATATATATTTATTTATTTTTTTTTGAGGGGTGGGGAAGTGCCCCAGTAGAGCTTTATGTCTAGCAACGTCTATCTGTAGGTATCAAACAAGAATAAAGCACTCAATTAGTTTGATTAGGTGTGTTCAATTAGGGTTGGAACTAAACTGTGCAGAACTGCGGCACTCCAGAAACTGAGTTTAACACCTGTGTTTTAGACCCTTGTAGAACATGTTTTACAGTATAAACTAATACGTAATGAAATTTAATTTTACATATGCTCATGTAAGAAACTAAATAGCTACTAAAACTACTAAAGAACTAAATGGATCCCATTTAAATTAGTGAGGTCCCTCATGTGGGATGATCATATGTGAAAAAGTCAGAAACCCCTAAACCAGAGTAAATTGGTGAGACTGAAGACCAAAAGAGACTCACAGCGGAGCTTCTGCTCCTTGTCGCCCTTCACACTGAACTGAGAAACGCCTTCGATGAACTCTGCAGGAGGAAAAAAAAAGACAGAAACCGTTTACCCACATGCTGAAGCACAAAGCACCACTGAATCTGTACAATAAGTTTAACTGGGTTACAAAATGCACATGTATTATCACATTTCCTAAAGGAAATAAGAGCATTTTAAATTTTACAGAAGAACAATTTCAGGCTTTGGTTTCTCAGAACAAAAATAATATACAATGCATATAATTTGCTTTCAAAACAATTGAGGCGACATTATATACAGCTAAAGTCAGAATTATTCGCCCCCTTTGAATTTTATTTATTTTTTTAAATATTTCCCAAATGATGTTTAACAGAGCAAGGAAATTTTCACAGTATGTCTGATAATATTTTTTCTTCTGGAGAAAGTCTTATTTGTTTTATTTCGGCTAGAATAAAAGCAGTTTTTATTTTTTTTAAAACCCATTTTAAGGTCAAAATTATTAGCCTCTTTAAGCTATATTTGTTTCGGAAGTCTACAGAACAAACCATCATTATACAATAACTTGCCTAATTACCCTAACGTGCCTAGTTAACCTAATTAACCTAGTTAAGCCTTTAAATGTCACTTTAAGCTGTATAGAAGTGTCTTGAAAAATATCTAGTCAAATATTATTTACTGTCATCATGACAAAGATAAAATAAATCAGTTATTAGAAATGAGTTAATAAAACTGTCATGTTTAGAAATGTGTTGAAGAAATCTTCTCTCCGTTAAACAGAAATTGAGGGAAAAAACAAACAGGGGGGCTAATAATTCTGACTTCAACTGTATATTTAATTTGATGTTTTTAGCATGTATGTGTAAATAAATACTAGAACTTATTTATTAGATACTTGTATTTATTTATTAGATGCGCGTATACATCAGACAGTTGCTAGAATTTATTCATTACTTTTTAATAAGTCCCTGTATCTAATAAATAGCAGCAATAATAACAAGAATCAAATAAACAAGTACTAATATTTAATAGAAAAGATTTTATTCATGTATTTATTTTGATTTATTTACAGGCTTTCTGCAAGTTTCATAAAGTCAAATTTAAGACTTTTTAAGACCACTATAAATGAAATTTAATACAGGAATAAACATTATAAGGATTTTATTCTAATGGAAAAGGAAGAGATTTTTACTATCTTCATCAAAGAAATTCTAATTGATATACATATTTTAAATAATGTATAAAACAAGCAAACTCTGGTTTCATAGATGCACTTTTTTCAACATAACATTTCTTTAAAAAAGCTTAATATATGCACAACTGTCTCTCCAGGTCACTGTCTTCACCATAAATATATGAAGAACTTAAATGTTAAGAGAAATATAATTAAACTATATTAGTAAATAGAGTTAAGAGTTAAACTATTTCATAAAAGTTCCTCTGAGATGGATTGCTGGTGATTGGATGATTTTGGGCCTGAATGAACATAGGGAAAATAAGACCTGTTAAAAATGATTTAAGACACAACATTTTTGTAAATTTAAGACTTTTTTTAAGGCCTAAAATTTAGTTTTAGGAATTCAAGACATTTTAAGACCCTGGGAACACCCTGATTTAATGGAAAATATAGTAGTAACTTAAGTAAAATAATAGCTGGAAAAATACTAGTATGTTTTATAGACCATATCAATGTGGTTATGTCATTGGCCCATGATCATTTTCTGCTTGTTGTCAAACTATTTCATATCTGTGACAGGAGGTGATTCTATCATATCTTAACGTTAGAACAGCTACCGTAACATTATGAATATGTGGTACCTTTTGGACTCTCAGAAGCTATGGAAATTTAAAATGTAAAACAGGAAATATGTCAGGACTATTGTTATTGTTTACATCCCTCAAAATGGTCTATAGATGAAACAAAGGGTTTTTTTATCATTCAGTTTGTCAGGGGAATGAACGAACGAATGGATAAATGAATAAATGTGTGTGTTATCAAATGCTTACGGTGAAGACATTTGTCAAAATCCATAAAACTTGCTAATTTTATCAGATAAAATCTATCAGAATCACACATATAATTGGCAGACAGAGCTTATTTTCCGCAATAATCCAAACCCTACTGTGTTTTCCCCCCTATCAAGCCAGGATAATGCTAACTTTTAGGTTAGTCAAGAAAAGTACATCTTCACAGCAGAGCTCTATTTGATCAAAAACATCTCCATCATGACACTACACAACGCATGTTTTAATGAGTAAACAGAAAACACCTTTAAAGTCGACTTCTCCATTTCCGTCTGTGTCGAATATGTCGATGACTCGCTGCACCAGCGGGTTCTGCTGCAGTTCGGGCAGAGACATGAACTCCTCCACGCTGAGAGAGCCCGAGTTATCCAGGTCGAGTTTCTTAAACCGCTTTCCTAGTCTTTTAATCTCATCAGCGTCAACTGAAATAGAGAGACAGAGATGGAGAAAAGCGTGAAAAAAACATTGTTTTAATAGCCTGAACAGAAGCGCAAAACAAACTAAACAAGTAAACATCCTTCAAAATCTTCAAAGATCTTCAAAAATGTCAACCTAAAGTAGAAATGAGGACTGCAAAGGTCTTAAAGTACACACATAACAAGCCAATACTCCATATTCGAGGCTCTCTCCATACACTACCATCCATCTTGGCTCCCTAAAAACCCCAGTCAGAACCGCTCTTACCCAGTTTCTCCTGTCTGGCAGTCATGGTCATCTCTCAGAGAACTGCCGTTCTCTTAGTGCTGTGTTGTGCTGTGTGGACTCACTGCTAAACGGCCTAATCTCATTCACAAAGCCACGTGGTGCACACCTCCTGGAGATTGTTTGCTGTTAGTGCTGTGTGGTTAATTGAATTAAACGGGAATCACAATGTGACTGAGAGGCGGTTCTCAACCTTTGCGGCTCATTTAAAGGAAAACTAACGTTGTTTTTTTTTAAATAAGTCCTCTGGAGTTAAACAGTAGAGTTTTACCCTTTATTGGATGCATTCAGTCAGCACTTTTAGCTTAGCATAAAGAATTGAATCAGATTAGACCATTAGCCTCTCACTAATGATAATATGAAAATTGCTATCATACAGTGGCTGATAATAGTTTTAAGATAGGTAACTACGTAACAGTGCGCGTAATATCATTGCGCCTGCTGCAGCCAGGGTACAGCATCAACTTCTTTGATTATTACGCCAGAATGACAGTAAAGTACCTAGCCATAATTGACTTACAATATTGGCTACAAACTACAACACTTTTCATTTTCCATTTGTCTTAGTACACAATGTAACTACAGAAGAGTCGAGCATCTAAAATACTTAGAAATTTGAACAAGATGCTAATGGTCTAATCCGATTCAATGATTTATGCTAAGCTAAGCTAAAAGTGCTCCCACTAGAAGCAGAAATCAGGTGAATGGATAAAAAAAAAGTTATTGGATCTCTTGAGTCCTTTAAAAGGTGAAAGATTATTAATGATAGACAATGTATTTGTTTCTAATCTTTGATTTATTTTATCTAGTTAACATTTTATGCTAAGTTTTGCATACAAAATACTTCTAAATCATTTACTAATCTTAAGTCAATAATAAATGCGCCAATAACAAATCTAATTTGGGATTTGAATAATGTATTACTTAATATAATTGGAACTTGGCTTACATGAGCTAAGAATGAAGATCTTTATGTTTATTAATTTATTAAATTTTAATAAATACTAAAACGTTCATTGTTAGTTCATAGACATTAATTTGAACTTATGAATCTTATTTTAAAATGTATTCCAAGTAGTGATGGGAAGTTTGGATCATTTTACTCAAACCTTTGAGTCTTGTTCATTGCGATGAACGAATCTTTTTGAGTCATTTAGTTCAATTTGCCAAAATATTATTAAAAGGTTACAAGTTGCTTTCAAACTCATCTACTAGCCAAAACATTGACTACACTACAAACAAATCAGAACTAGAATGCTAGAAGAAAGAGAGTTGACTCAAACCCAAAGACTCGAGAAATGAACGGAACAAATCTTTTTCCGGCTCTAAATGCATATTACTGGCTTCTGTCTAGGGCTGCACGATTCTGGCTAAAATGTGAATCGGGATTTTTTTTTTTTTGCTTAAAATCAAGATCACGATCCTTTCTCATGATTCTTTAGATGTAAAATAAAGGTGTAATATGAGTAGGCTATTATTATTGTTAATTCTCAAAAATATCGTCACCTTGGAATTATGAGGTTCTATCTGCGTTCTGAATTATTTCGAGATATTGAGCTTGAAAGTTTTTGCAATCCATATAGCAAACAGTATGTGTGTAACTTTTTTTTTTAAGTCTTAAAATGTAAACAATAAGATATCATTTAATAAGAATATGTCAATAACTCAATTTTGACAAAAATGTAAGATAGAACCTTATAACTCTAAAGTGACGATATGGTAAGGCATATGTGTAGGTCTACTGTTGCTTAAAATGCTAAATGTTGTACAGTCATTATGGTGAACTTGAACAGATTTTCAACATGTCCTGTTTGTTAATTCACAGTAAAATGATGACATCAGAATACATTCATCATTCATTTTCTTTTCAGCTTAGTCCCATTATTAATCCAGGGTCGCCACAGCGGAATGAACCGCCAACTTATCCAGCATATGTTTTACGCAGCGGATGCCCCTTTCAGCTGCAACCCATCTCTGGGAAACATCCATACACACTCACTCACACTTATACACTACGGACAATTTTGCCTACCCAATTCACCTATGGCACATGTCTTTGGACTGTGGGGGAAACCGGAGCACCCAGAGGAAACCCACGCGAAGACAGGGAGAACATGCAAACTCCACACAGAAACGCCAACTGACCGAGCCAAGGCTCGAACCAGCAACCTTCTTGCTGTTAGGCGATAGCACTACCTACTGCGCCACTGCATTGCCACATCAGAATACAACTATTCATAATTATAAAGTTGATTTATTATATTTAAGACATGTGCTTTTCATTTGTCATTGACAACATTATTAGACCATTTGTTTTCACTGGTAAAATCAGACATTTGTCTATCAGATTCCTTCTTGCATTATATTCAACATTATAGGCTAGAGTAGTTATAATGACACTGTTAAACATTTATTTTCATGCATAACACTATGTGTTAGCTATGAAAGAAAAAACATATCAAATGCTTGTCATAATCATAACTCTAAAATGCGATATGATCATTTAAATGATGTGCGGCCAGTTTAATTTTTACTTCCTTGTGCGGCTCATGGCTGCCGTCACTGTGATAAAACACACACATGCAAATCAAACCTCCCGCACGCCTTTCAAGCGATCGCTTTGTGCAACAAACTGAACATTATTTACAACTTTATTACCTGTTATTCACAGCCTGTGCAGGTTCTGTTCACTAATGTAGCCTTCATTGGCGTGCTGCGTGCATGCGTTCTCGGTAGCTCGTGGTCAGCTCACGTTTGATTTCGCGGCCGCGAATACATCATTACATGAAGACAGAAATGACATTTCTGGGTGAATTATACCTTATAAATACAGTATGACAATTTTAACGCCCTTTGAAGGTGTCAGTTTTGCTGTGAAGACTTGTGCGATTGCCTTGCTACTCTCCTGACCTTGAAAATATAATTGGCTGAATCGTAGAAAAGCTGACTTAAGATCGTGTGTAGGGTCGAATCGAGATCGTGATCTTTTTTCGATTAATCGTGCAGCCCTACTTCTGTCTTTCACGTAATGAATGAACAACACAAACTGAGGACTCGAAAAACGAACGACTCAAATCTTTTTCAGGCTCTAAATGCATATGATTGGCTTCTGTCTTTTACATGATGAACAGACGACTCAAACCGAGGACTCAAGAAATAAACGGATCAAAGCTTTTTCCGGCTATGACTGCATATGATTGGCTTCTGTCTTTTACATGATGAACAGACAACTCAAACCGAGGACTCAAGAAACGAATGGCTCAAATCTTTTCCCGGCTCTGACTGCATATGATTGGCTTCTGTCTTTTACATGATGAACAGACGACTCAAACCGAGGACTCAAGAAACGAATGGCTCAAATCTTTTCCCGGCTCTGACTGCATATGATTGGCTTCTGTCTTTTACATGATGAACAGACGACTCAAACCGAGGACTCAAGAAGTGAACTGATCAAATCTTTTTCCATCTCTGACTGCATATGATTGGCTTCTGTCATTCACGTGATGAAAGAATGACTCAAACCGAGGACTCGAAAAACTAAAACCTCAAATCTTTTTCCAGCTCGGACTGCATATAATTGGCTTCTGTCTTTAACATGAGGGACAGACGACTCAAACCCGATAGAAGAGTCGAAGAAGGAACTAATCTTCTACTCCACCTGCACAAATATGCGCATAGGTGAATGATCGAAGAGAGGACTCTGAGAGGACTCATCGTTCTTGAGTCATACAAAAGATTTGTTAAAAATGAACAACTCATTCAAGGATAACCCATCACTAATTCCAAGCTTTAAATTCAAGCCATTTTAAATATAACATATCATTTTAATAATTTAAAGTTAAATATCCATATAACGCTCTAGATAAGTAAGTTATAGTATATTAGGGGGAAAAAACTAGAGAACAAACAGGAAAATCTGTGTCTAAACAATCAAGAGGACAGTAATATTCAGTTACTAATTATAATAACATTATATTAAAGCCGACTTGATCCCAAAATAGCTGCATAAAGGAAAAAAGCAGCCTGAGAGCCAGCCACAGCTAACACAGATGTTTCACACACACACCTCATTACTGTTGAGTACAACCAACTAGATACGAGAGAAGTAAAGAGACGTATGCTGATTTACTTTGTGCTATTTGCAGTTTGTGGGCACTTCCCAGATTACCCTAAAGCAGATGATGCAACCGCTTATTCTTCATATCTAATAATATGCCACGGATTAACCCTGATACTGCTAGCGAGTGCCAATGTGTGTCACTGAACCAGGAGACTGTTTTACACCGCATTGCTTCTGCTACATTCATTCAGCCGTGGCGGGGCACCACACCAAAATTCATCCCACCACGGCTACATTACAGCTTCTCATGCAAAACATTCAGTCTTTTTTTTTAAAATAGCGGGTTATAATCGCACCAAAAACGTAATAAAAGGTAAGTGAAGTATAAAAGCGCAAACTTTTCTGTAATCATTCTTTGTTTAACCCTTTAAGGTGATAGACTGACTGACAGGTGTGTGATGCGTGAGGCTAGCAAACACGGCGTAGCTTTCAGTAATGACAACACAGTTTCCATAATTATATTGTATTTATAGTTAAAGGTCTATGGCTCTGCATACAATGACTTGATTTTGCTGGAGTTTATAACCATTTCACTTTACTTCAGGACGCATTAATGCTGCTCTGTAGGTCTGTTGGAGACATTCATAAATATTCCTAGCAAATGTAGGAGACATACTCATTACATAAACGTGCTAAATCACACTTCAGCAGCGTTTATTTGAGAGCGCATAAGAAAATCTGTACTTGTGCAGCGTATATTTGAGGGCGCGCAAGAAGTTTTGTGCACGAGCAGAGGAAATCAGCGCTCGAGCACAGAGATTGACATGCTCGTAGGCTATTACAATGTGATCTTGACTTAATACTGCGCACACGACATTTGTCAATGAAATAACGCCACATGTAGTTGGTAGATCTGTGTACCATGCCCAACCTGAGTCTGCCGCCACAGCTGGAAAAAAATCCTAGAGGAAACACTGCACCACCATGCATCTGTCATAGACCCAAGACAGCCATTTGCATCACCTAAAGTTGTATTCAAAGCAACAAAAGAATGAAAATGTTGACTATTTGGCGTCAGAATCGGCTGTTGCATCACTGAGCCACAGCATTTAAATGATGTTGAGAGGGGAACATATTTATAGATCAGTCGGGTTGATCTGTAACGGCTCTCTAAAAAGACCCTTAGCAACAGCCTGAGGGAAAGCAGTGCTGCACATGCTCATTAGTCACAGTAATGTGTCAAATTCTGGGGGGTTTAATAACTGGTACAATTCTAAACCAAATGTCAAATTTCCTGACTTTTACAGACTAAAAAGCTAAATTACCATGAACTATAATGAAGAGAAAAGCCATCCCTCCCGAATTTTGTATTCTGTATATAGTTCAATGTATAATTTCAGCATTGATCTCGCAATGTGAGCATTTACAATAGACACACTGCAGGATCTGAAATGTGAAGTAAAATGTAAAAATCATGTTTTTTCAACATTTACTAGACTAATAGTCTAGTGAATGTTGAAAAAACGTGATTTTTACACTTTGCAGTAAACAATTTTTTAAAAAAGTACCAAAAATGTGAATGCTTGCATATATATTTTTAAGATCTGTGACCGCGTAAGCAATCCAAGCTTGTTTTAACCCTTTCAGGATTACGATCACACTGTGCAATTATAATTTACAGAGCGCTCGTCATCAACTGCTGAAATTGAAATCTGCCCGCACACGCTGAGGCACAGAAAGAGGTGTGCAGCGCTTGTCATAAATCACAATTTATCCGTGCTTTCAAACTAATAACATTTATTTTAGCTTTCAGACATTCAAATACACAAAACTATAAGCAAAACATACCATTTAAGGTTTGTAAAATACACGTGGATGTCTATGGAGATTACTTTTCAATATGACTGGACGATGTGCATTGTTCACGTAAGATACACGCCGTTTATGTTACTAAAATATTTTCCCTATTCCTCTCCCAGATAAACAGTATCCCTTCTAGCAACAAGGGCGGCACCAATTACCTGTCAAATAACAAATAATATGATCATTATTAAGCTGTTTAAAAGTCAAAATATGTTTTCTATCACATATTTGAGAATCAGAGTATCAGAAATTTCCCAATATAATATAATATAATATAATATAATATAATATAATATAATATATTTCCCAATATATTTGTCAATGGCCCAATCCCAATTCTCCCCTTTAGCCCTTCCACTTAACCCTACCCCTCGTTTTGTACGTTCACGTAAGGGGTAGGGGTGTGTCAATTCTCTTTAGTTTGAAGGTGTAGGGCTAAGGGGAAGGGGTAGATAGCGCTTTGAACGAAGATAATTCAGGACCACACTTAATGGGGTAAGAAAATTTCCCTGAATACACCAGTCACAATGGCTGGATAGTTGCACCTGGAAGTAAGGAGAGCCTTATTTTGTCATTATTACGAGTTTTTACAACAAAAAAGCACATGTTTTTATATATTCATAACCGCGTTCGTGTTTTACCATTATGCTTAAAAAAATACTAAAATAAAAACCGCTAAATTTTGCTATCTATAATCCATAATCATAACCCCTCTGTACAGCAGTCCCACAACATTCTGACACTCAGTGGCACTCGAGTACCCTGTCAGAAAAGTCTGGTGGCTGAGAATGAGCTTTTTACAGTGTCTGCTATAATGTTAGTGTTGTTTTTGGTGTGTTTACATAGATGAATATGGCCACAGTGTAAATGCGCAGTATAGTTATTGCAGTATAGTTACGATCTTATTGCCACATTAGATCATTATGATAACATAATATATGCCTTCAGTGATTTCCTGAAAACTGGAACTGGAATAACTACAGCAGTCGCCATCGTCTGATCTCATCTGAAGCAAGAGATCGCGATGACATATGAAGACGTGTGCAGGTGCTGTAGTGCTGTCCCATTTCTAAGGGGTAAATTTTGGTTTTAAGGGCCAAATAAATAACTCTATAGAAAACAATTAATTGATGAATGATGACTCTGAATTTAAACCAAAAAAAAAGAAAATAATCCTTTCCATATAACACTTTCAATGTCTGGAATTAGGGATGCAAAAGGACATTTTTTGTTTTTCTGCAATATATAATCCAATAATTTCACAAGATGACAATTAATTTATGATTTAACATCATGATGATTTTGTAGGCAAATGCATTTCCATAAAATATACGAAATGAATCCAAAATATACTAAATAAAGTGAATTAAAGTACAGATGAAAACGAAACTAAGATTAAAAAAAATAGTTTTCTCTGGAGTCTAACAGTATTGAGGTACAAAAAAAGTTATATAATAATAATATTAATCAATAATCAAATGCAAAATATCACTGTATAGTCTTCATTATATAAATAAACACAAGCAAAATTGATCAATTCTTGTGTGGTAAATGGTTTAAATTAGCTTGATACTGTACAGTAGGCATGTGCCGGTATCACATTTTCATGCTGCGATTAATTGATTGAGCTTTTATCACGGTATACGGTATTATCACGATATTGTAATTTTACTAGAGAAACAGGTAAAAAAAACACAAAAAACTTCAATAACAAAACTTTAATAACTTTTTAATTAACTAAAAGTACTTCAAACATTTAAATACAAATAAATATAAATAAAACAATACACAATATAAAAGTAAACTTGAGCAATTATATCAAAGTGAATGTGCAAAAGGGAAACCGTCTTCGTAATCCCTCTGCATTTTTTTGGAACCCAAAATATTTCCAAACTTCAGACTTTAACCTTTTTGAAGGGGGATAAATTGTCGGCAGCGTTCCTCCTTCCGCCATGCTTCTTCTTCGTGTGAGCAGGGCTGGACTGGGGCAAAAAAATCGGCCCTGGCATTTTGGGCCAGAGCGGCCCACTAAATTCAATCAAAATGCTATCTATCTATGCATGTCCAATATTTTTATCAACTCATATTCTATAAAACACAAAAGCCATATATATGAAATAAATAAATAAATAAATACAAACTTTAATCTCAATTTAATTTCTGTATGCTGTCCATAAAGATATTTGTTGAGTTCTAAAAAAATACACTATTCATTCATTTATTTTTCTTCGCATAAGTCCCTTATTTATCAGGGGTTGCCACAGTGGAATGAACTGCCAACTATTCCAGCATGTTTTATGCAGCAGATGCCTTTCCAGCCACAACCCAATATTGGAAACCACCCATACACACTCATTCACACACACTCATACACTACAGCCAATTTAGCTTATTCAATACACTATTGACTCAGCCTATATTCAATAATAAACATAACAAAAACTGCCTGCTAATGCATGGGTAAATCTTCAAAGGGAACAGTGTTACATTTTAACCTCTTTCACCTCATCCTGCTTGCTGTTTCACTATCTAAACAATGAAAACATAATATAAGTCAAATTTGTTTCATTTTGATATTATGATTAACAGACACCAAACAGCTTCGTGTAGCTGCATATTTTTATGAGCATCATCTTCACACTGCATATTTATAACAAAACAGGGCTTAAATATAACTGTCTCCTTTCATTTCCATTGAAAAGAATGAACTTTACCCTGTCTCTTTTGCAGAATATCAGTTTTAATAACCAATAATGGCCATTATAACAGTATAACGTACATTAAATTTAAACGATAAAGGTTAGCAATCAGTCAATGTGCAGAATCAGTGTATGTGGTTACATAAATTAATATATTAGCTTTGCACTCAGCCAAAACAGTTAACTGAGAACAAGTGATTCAAAAGACATAAGAATTGTTAGATAGAGACAACAAGATGAATTCAATATCACGTTTAACAACTATAGTGAGATGAGATCATCCAGCAGATGAACTGTCTGACATGCACTATACTCTGACCTGGGGTTTATGCTCACCCGCTGAACTAGTGGCTGCAGTTCTGGGCAGAGAGTGTGTGGTCACGTGATTTGCGTTTTTAGCCGTGTACGAGAATGAACAGAGAACTTTTCAGAATCGCTAAATGAAACGCCGGTGTATTTCTCGCGATTTCTCTGCGCCTCCCTTGCGTTTCTTCTCTCTGACTCTCGACTATTTTGACAAATACACACAGACGATGCACGCTCACACGGAGTCCAAAATAGGAGTTTGTGATTGGGCCAGCCCAATGTCAATAGCGAAAAGAGCCAATGGGCTGCAGGGTGTCACATGGGCCGGCCCGGTCTGTCTGTCCGGGGAAAAAAGCATCTACTTTCAGAGAGTCACAGATCACAGCAGCGTCAATCAATAAGGCAGAAAAAAAACGATAGGCTGCTAAGCCTTTTATGGGCCGATCAGATCATAAGACGATGATCAGCCCGGCCCAAAAAGTACGTCGGCCCACCGGGAAAGTGCCCAGTCTGCCAGATGGCCTGCGTGTGAGGATTATAGTGCGGTGGCAGCGGCGGCGCGCACTGCGCACACAGGGCTTCTACATGTGGGGATTGTTTACATCAGAGTGCGCATCAGTTCTGCGCAGCATATACGCAGTGTTTCTTCAAGCGGTTGATGGAAAATAAGCTAAGGCGCGTTCTAAGAATATAAATTCGGATCTATTATTTTTCACGGTATTTTGAAGTGCCCGCGATAACAATATCGTGCATATTCATTACCGTGATTTATCGCATTACCGAATACCGGCACAAGCCTACTGTACAGTCAGAGGCCTTAAAAACACATCTAAAAAAAATATTTTACACTATTAGATTATAGTGTTATAAACTGTGTTTATTGGTTAATTACAATCCCAACTTGGCATAGCAGATCCTGTGATGTGACTATTGTAGATGTTGATGCACACTGTAGATGCACATTGAGATATCGATGCTGAAACGATATATTGTGCAGCTCTATCTGGAACAGACAAAAAAAAAATTCCATCCTATCCCAGAAATTCCCTGACCTGTGGAAACCCTGTTAATCCAAATGCATCTGGTCTACAAACACGGTTCTTGATTATGCCACTAAAGCATTGTGTTACAGCAGTTGCTAACCGGAGGCTTTCTGATGTCCTTGTGGTTGCCAGGCAGCCAGTTGACCAACAGGTGGCTCAGTTTCACAGCCACTCGCTCATTATCACCATTAGAGATTAATTACTGAAGGCTTCTCATTGGGCAGTGAGATCTCCTGGGAATGATGCAATCAATATTTGACCTTTGACCTCCCTCTGTGCTCATTACTAGGCTGCAGGAAAATCAACCAATCACCGGAAAGTGCCTCAAATCTTGCTTTAGATGCTTTTACCCTTTAAGAAGAAAGCTTCTGATAGTATTTAGTGTTGTCCTTTTGTAGTCGGACTGGCAAAAAAACATCTTAAAGGGATAGTTCATAGTTATATAGTAGACATCATTTACTCACTTGTTCCAAACCAGTTTTATTCATTCATTTTCCTTCAGTTTAGTCCCTTATTTATCAGGGGTTGCCACAGTAGAATGAACTGCCAACTATTCTGGCATATGTTTTACACAGTGGATCCCCCTTCAACCGCAATCCAGTACTGGGAAACACCCATACACACTCATTCACACACACACTCATACAGCACGACCAATTTAGTTTATTTAAATCACCTATAGCATGTCTTTGCACTGTGAGGGAAACCAGAGCACCCAGAGGAAACCCACACCAAAACAGGGAGAACGTGCAAACTCCACACAATGTTTAACAGTATTCACCAAGTCTAAAACAGTGGACACAAAGCACATAAAAAAAGAAACTATTAAAACAGGATCAACACCTCATGTTCTTCTGCTCACCCCCACCAACTCTAAAAATAAACCAGCTCTTCCTGCAGCCCCGAGACTAACCTTTACCAGCTGAAGGCATTTATAGCCCTCACTTTCACAGAGGCACCCTTACGCCACCCTGTCTAGTCTGGTCACAGCAGTGCTGGCCTTCCTCCAAACCTGGAGAGCCCCGCTGATCCAAGGGATGCCCTCTTACTCGTGTCTCAAGACCCAGATGCCTGCAGCATGCACGGGTGTTTATAGCACTAAAATGGACCGACAGCTTGTTCTATACACCCAAAACCTGCTAATGTGTAACACAGTGCATGTGTGCGTTTATGTGCAGGAGTTAATGCTACCATAAAAGCAGAATGCTGTGCAATAAAGCTTAAAGGTCCGCTGATTTTGTTTCATTTGTTTATTGCCACATTGGCAAATATGGCCATTTGATAGCAAAATCAATATAGATATACTTTAGATATGATTTTTCAGTGTATATATGTTAAAAATGTTCCCTGAAGTGCTTTAAAATGTACAGCTTTGTTCCATGTGTGGTAATTTCTACTGCAGATGTCCGCAGATGTTTAGCCTGAGTCTTTTATTTACTTGTGTAAATGTGTTTATTCAGTTTTTAAATTAATGTCAGTAATATTATTGACTGATATGAAAATGTTCATATGATTTATTTACAGTACAGTTTGTACAGTAATATTTTCTGTCTTTTAGTAGAGATATTATGTGAGAAACGTGCTTCGTTTACCAATTAGTGGATCTAATTGGATTTGCATTGTAAACATTAAATAAAAGTTAAAAAGGTATTATTTTTTATTTCATATAAAAAACACTCCCAAACTCATTTCAAATAAATCCAAAGATTTTTTTTTTTACAAAATCCTCTACACAAATAGCAAAAAATATCCGCAGATTCTGTCTGGCCCTAGCGATAGGTGCACCTGGAATAAGCGAACGCGTTGCGCCACTTTAACTTTCCATTAAAAGAGCTTTGTTTGAGTGAGAAGCTAACGGTCTAATCAGAATCAATGATCTATGCTAAGCTGAGCTGAAAGTGCTCCTGCAAGACCTGGAGATGGGCTGAATTGATTTAGCGCAGTTTATTTATAAACTAATTTTGAGAGGACCACGTGCTTATGATTGATCACAGCTGGTCCTGCATCAGCTTCATATATTGCGCCAAAGTTGAATACTAACTCACTATGAATAACCACAATGATTTTCACTACAGTCATCTTCGTCTTGATGAATCCCCCTTCCACCCCTACTCCTCCCCCTTTTCCTAGTGCAGCACAGTGGCCCAGTGGTTAGCACTGTTGCCTCACAGCAAGAACGCCACGAGTTCGAGCCCTTACCAGGCCACTCTGCATTTCAATGCGGAGTTTGCATGTTCTCTTCATGATCGCGTAGGTTTTCCCTGGGTTTCCCAGTTTCCTCTCACAGTCCAAAGACATCCAATATAAATAAATTGTACAGCATGCCAAACGCTTCATTATCAATCATTAGCTAAGTGTGAACTCTTGAAATAATGGCAAAACTCAACAGGGACTTCAAATGAGAGCATTTCCAAACAAAAAAAACGGAGTGTTCTTTTAACAGTGCAATCTCTGAATAATCCAAAGTCAATTTCTTTCTTGTAGCATAGAAACAATATGGTACACTGACAATGTTGCAGCCCATTCTAGCACTGCCCAGAGGCACTTTAAGAATGCCACCATGTGGACTGCCTTGCCTTAAAGGGATTTTAAGCTAGCCTAGCATACAATATCCATCAGACAAGCTCTGGACTTGTTCCAGACCTCATCATCTGCCGCCTAATCCTTAATCAATAATTACATAATCACCAAGTTCTACATTGTTGATGTTAAAGTCATGCTTAATAATGCTAAATCAAATCCAGACATGGTGTCTAAGGGTGTATTCACACAAGAACAATCATAAAAGTCTTTTTCCATGTGTTTTCTATCACATCTCTCATATATGCAGCTCTGCACAGGAAGTTTGGCCATAGGAGAAATGGTCGTGCCCAACTGAGCCTGCTTCCTCTAAAGTTATTTTCCCCTTCACTTTCATCAATTGGTGAAGTTTTGTTACTCGCCACTGACTGGCTTGGTTTGGGACTTGTGAAGCTGCGCATCGAAGGATTTGCTCTTCAGTGTTTGGACTTTCAGCAGTGAAAATTAAACCACACTGAACTTCAACTCCAAAAACTGGACTGACACAGTTTCAATTTACTAGAACTTCTACGTTAAGCTGCTTTGACACAATCTACATTGTAAAAGCGCTATAGAAATAAAGGTGAATTGAATTAAATATCTTTAGGTCTTCAAAATAACCTGATACTAAGTGAAGAACTTGAACCAAACCTAAATGTTGAAAGACCAAAAAACCCAACAGAATTTAACTACTACTGTGCACAATCCAAAAAACACTGTTATAAACCTAATACTAAACTAGATAGGACTAGATCTGACCTATTTATTAAAATATAACATGGTAGACTAAACGGTGTACTTTATTTAAATAAAAAAACAACAAACACACAAGTATATTATAAAAGCATTCAAATTAAGGTAAAAGCAAACCTAATTATATACAAAAACTCTGGTTTTAACACAATTATATACTAATTTAAAGACGTTTATAGTGATACAAGTTTTAGTTTGACTCACTAACGCTTAAGTCCATTGATGGAATTAAAAAAAACATTTGATGTAAACTACCTGACAAAAGTCTTGATGCCCATCCAAGTTTTAGGAACTACAAATAATAACTTGACTTCTAGTTGATCATTTGGTAGAGTGGCCTCTAGATCAGTGTTTCCCAACCCTGTTCCTGAAGACACACCAACAGTACACATTTTCAACCTCTCCCTAATCAAACACACCTGAATCAACTCATCAGAACGTTAGAAAAGATCCCAAAACCTGACACGAATGGGTCAGATAAGGGAGACATACAAAATGTGTACTGTTGGTGTGCCTCCAGGAACAGGGTTGGGAAACACTGCTCTAGATTACGCTTATTTTACCAAAATAAAATAAGATCATGCCTTGATTTTTATTTAATTAGGACAGTAAGGTCTAACTTTGCTTAAACAAAAGTCTTGTCACTCAACAGAAATAATGTCCAGTATAGAATATAAAGTCATGGTGCAGTGGAAACAGAATGAATATTGTGTAAGACTCCCATGAGCCTGGAGGACTGCATCCATACATCTCTGCAGTGACTCACATCACTAATTAATAAAGTCATCTGGAATGGCAAAGAAAGTGTTCTTGCAGGACTCCCAGAGTTCATCAAGATTCTTTGGATTCATCTTCAATGCCTCCTCTTCCTCCATCTTACCCCAGACATGCTCAATAATGTTCATGTCTAGTGACTGGGCTGGTCAATCCTGGAGCACCTTGACCTTCTCTGCTTTCAGGAACTTTGATGTGGAGGTTGAAGTATGAGAAGGAGCGCTATCCTGCTGAAGAATTTGCTCTCACCTGTGGTTTGTAATGTAATAGGCAGCACAAACATCTTGATACCTCAGGCTGTTGATGTTGCCATCCACTCTGCAGATCTCTCGCACTGAATGTAATCTCAAACCATGATTTTTCCTTCCTCAAACTTGACCGATTTCTGTGAGAATCTTGGGTCCATGCAAGTTCCAATAGGTGTTCTGCAGTGTTTGTTATAATTGGGATGCAGTTCAGCAGACAGAAAAATCTACCTTCTGCCACTTTTCCAAATGATCAAGTTATTATTTGTTGCTCTTACGACTGGGATCAACAACAAGACTTTTGTCAGGTAGTGTATGATAAGAAAACAGTCTAATATACTTACAGTGTGAGCACATCTCCAAGGGATAACTCGCCTCATTTCCCTGTAGAAAGAAAACAAGAGTCTGAATCAGCATGACCAAGCACTCAAAAAGTCACTTATCAATCCTACATTTACTGTAAAGCTGGTCAAAAATGGCCAACAAACATTTAATGATCAATGACTCGAAATCATCAAATAGCTCAACCAAGCACAATATATACAGATGAAGTCAGATTTATTAGTGAAATTAAACATAATAGACTTTCTAATGAGTATTTTTTTGTCTTTGCCATTATCACAGTACATAATATCTTAATAGATATTTTTAGAGATATTAGTATTCAACTTAATGTGCAATTTAAAGACATAACTAGGTTATTTAGGTTAACTAGGACATGAGTGGTTTGTTCTGTAGTCAATTGGGGGAAAAAATCTTACAATATTTCTTAAAATGGTTTTTAAAAAGTAATAAAAACTGCCTTTATTCCAGCCAAACAAAAAAAATTGGACTTTCTCAAGAAAAAAAAATTATAGGAAATTATTACACTATTTAATTAAAAATCACTTAAGAAATATTTGAAAAAGAATACAAAGTTCACACGAGGGCTACTAGTTTTGACTTTGTATGTAAAATAAGCTTCTGTTTGGTCAAATGAAAGTAGTTTTTGTTTGTCCTCTTTACATGCCATGTAGCTGTCTAACAGAGTCACAAGGTGAAAGCTCCTGAGAGTCACCACTATGGCACTTAACGTGTCTCCGTTAAGTAGCTAATCAGATTTGAAGAGCCAGTTTACCTGCTGCTACTGGCCACTAAGAGCAGATTTTAAAACTGGACTGTGTTTTATTGTAGATGTAAACAGACACCACACAGACACTAGAATCAATTAGCACAACAGCAAGCATAATAAAAGGGAAACAACAGCATCCTATATTGATGAGTCAATTGATTTTACTCATACCGACATCAATATCTAGAGCAAATGATGGCTGACGTGTCGATATTTATACTACGGTCCAACTATTCAAAAATCCATCTCTCCGTCTCCATTGCTCACCAAATGAGCATTCATTTATTCAAAAATACAGCTAGGACTGGGCGCTAAAATCAGTATCGATATTTATTGACTGAACACCATTGTCAATATCTATTTAAAAAAAAAAGATTCGGTGTGTAGTCTCGGTATGAAGAGCTATAGTTTTAATAAAATGTGGATGCTGAGCACGTGCCTTGGAAGCAGTGCCAATAAGCTTGGGGTGTAAGTTTGTCATTTCTGATGCTTCCGGTTATGGAGTGATAGTGAGAAGACGTGAGATAACGACCCTCCCATAATTTTTTTATATAAATCCTTTAAACTCGCTTAAATCTTTGATACATTATTGGTTATTGAACACGTTAAACTTTAGCAACTGAAATGGCACCGAAAAAGAAGAACAGAACACAAGAAAAGTTGTATAACGAGGCTCAAGAAATGTCGCCGGATTCTGATAATGCAGATGAGGTAAAAGAGACCGAAGAGGATGATGATAGCGAACCCATAAAAATAACTGAGACGAACCCCAGCAACGCAGATGTTTTACAAGCCATTAGAGAAATGGACAAACGGGTTGCAAATAAAATTGACGGCATTATGTCAGCAATCAAAGAGGTAAATGAACGCGTAAAGGAGGCCGAGGAACGCATTTCGGGAGCGGAAGATGAGATCGTTCAACTTAATGCTCGTGCAAATTCCGTCGAATCGCAAGTTAAGAAATTGATGGACAAGGTTGATGACATGGAAAACAGAAATAGACGAAACAATCTCAGGCTAGTGGGTTTGCCGGAACGAGAAGAGGGGGGAGATGCGTGTGCGTTTTTGGAGGCCTGGATTCCAAAAATACTGGAAATGGACTCGAGTACAACGCTTGTCATAGAGCGAGCACATAGAGTCGGCCCACAACGAAACATGGAAGTTCGGAACACACGACGGATTACACTACCAAGAACACTAATAATAAAGTTCCTAAATTTTAAGCAAAAAGAACAGGTGTTAAGAATGGCCAGGTCCAAGGGCGTGATTTCATACAACGAACACATACTTCGATTTCATCCAGATGTTTCGGCTGAAGTTCACAGAAAACAAAGAGCGTATGATGGAGTGAGACAGAAGCTGCGAGAGAGAGGGATCGGTAAACACAGGATCATATATCCGGCCCGTCTACTTCTTACTCACCAGGAGAAATCAAAGGTGTTTGACACACCGGAGGCAGTCGAACGTTTCATAGAAGAGGTAGAAGCAGAATAAAGTTGGGCTCATTCCAGTTGGAAGATAAATGCCAGATGAACAATAATTCTGATCATCCGCGGAAGGATATCCTCGTTTTGTTTTGAAGTCTTAGTGACTAGAAAGATTTGTAAAAAAATAATTTGTTTTCTGCAAATGTCGAAAGGCGTGTTGATAGTTTTATATAATATGCGAGAATAATGTTACAAATAGGGTTGTTAGTGACAACTGTAGACAAAAGTACCTGATAGTTCCTCACGGAGGTGTGGACCAATCAGCGCCATATACGGAGAAAAAGGGGTGGGGGGTTACACGCAGTAGTATGGATGCTACTGGGGAAATCGGGTTGAATGTTGAAAGTTCATTTATAATAGGAGTGTTGATCAAGATTGTTTATGTATTTTTTATTTTTTGCTTCTCAGTATTTAAGGTTGTTGAGATTGTAAAAGGTAAAACACCCATTATTAAGAAATGTAACAAATCATGGGGGAGACAGGGAATGTGAAATTTGTAACATGGAATTGTAGAGGATTGGGCAATATTAAAAAAATAAAACAAGTAATGGATAGGATTAAATATTTACAGGCACACATAGTATTTCTTCAAGAAACCCACATGGTAAAAAGTGAAACAATTAGGATTCATAGGAGATGGCAGGGGCAAGTATTTGAGGCTTGTCACACTTCAAATGCAAGAGGAGTAATGATTTTAATTCATAAATCAGTTCCAATTCATGTTCAGAAAGTAATTAAGGATACACTAGGAAGATATATTGTCTTACAATGTACATTTTTGTCAGAAAAGATAAATTTAATTAACATTTATGGTCCAAATGATGACAATCCTAAATTTTTTAATGATTTATTTTTGTTAATTGCCACTCTGCCTGGATACTACCTTATTGCAGGGGATATTAATTGTGTACTAGATCCTGCTAAAGATCGTTCAACAGGAATTGATAAAACACATACTAAAGCTAGGAAGGTGATACTGGAATTTATGAAAGATCTAAATTTACTAGATGTTTGGAGGGATCTTAATCCTGCAACAATATCATATTCCTGTTATTCAGGTATGTATCATACATACTCACGTATTGATTACTACCTAATTTCAGCACAATTCCTTAACAATATAATAGATTGTAGTTATCATAGTATAGTCATATCTGACCATGCAGCAGTATCTTTATCATACAAAACTAAAAAATTAATAAAAAATCCCAATAAATGGCGTTTTCAGATAGGATGGCTTCATGATTCAGAGTTTGTAGAATATGTTGGCAAACAAATTGATTTGTATTTTGAAATTAATAAGTATGAAACATCTGCTTGCATTAGATGGGAAGCATTCAAAGCTTTTATTAGAGGACATATAATTGGGTTTTGCAGCTCCAAAGCTAGAAAATCTAGGCAGGAAATGAAAAAATTAGAAGATCAAATAAAAAAACTAGAAAATAAAACTTTTCATAAAACCATAGATACAGCAGAAGCAAAAGAGAAACTTTTACTACTCAGGTCCCGATATAATGAAGTGTCAGCAGGTAGGGCAGCTTCAAAAGTCTTAAGGTTGAAACAAAATATCTATGAATATGGAGATAAAACAGGACGGTTATTAGCTTGGCAAATTCGACAACAACAAACAGAACGTACAATTACAACAATTGAGAGTTTAACTGGAAATATAGTTGACCCAGAAGAGATCAATGAAACATTTAGAACTTATTATAAAAAGCTATATAGCTCAGAATGCTCACTAAATGTAGATATCCAAGAACAATTTTTAGATAGTCTAAATATACCTCAGATATCAATTAAAGAAAAGAAAAAATTAGATGAAGACTTTACATTACAAGAAATAGGAGAAGCTATTGACTCTATGAAATCAGGAAAAGCTGCAGGCCCAGATGGGCTCCCTATAGAAATTTATAAGATGTTTAAAGAAAAGTTGCTAACTCCTTTTATGGAAATGATAATAGAGGCATATCATCAGGAGCTTTTGCCTACATCAATGAGAGGAGCTTTAATTACATTATTACCGAAACCAGGGAAAACAAACACAAAATGCGAAAATATGCGCCCAATTAGTTTATTGAATTCAGACACAAAAATTTTAAGTAAAGTTTTAGCTAAGAGGTTAGAAGGTACTTTACCAAATTTAATAGGAGAGGATCAAAATGGTTTTATAAAGCGTAGGCAAGGTTTTCACAATGTTCGAAGAGTTCTAAATATACTTCATGAACAGAGGGGTGAACAAGATACTGCTCTATTATCATTGGATGCCGAAAAGGCCTTCGATCGGGTTGAATGGTCCTATTTGTTTGATGTGATGAATAGATTTGGGTTTGGTGAAAAATACTGTAAGTGGGTTAGACTATTGTATAATAGTTCTACGGCAGAAGTGTTGACAAACAATATTGTTTCAAAACCATTTAGTATATCAAGAGGATGTAGACAGGGTTCTCCTCTTTCTCCTTTACTTTTTGCCATCTCCATTGAACCATTTGCAATAGCAATAAAAAACCATGTGGAATTAACAGGAATTAAGATAGGAATGATAGAACATAAAATTGCACTGTTTGCTGACGACGTCATTCTGTTTCTAAAGCAGCTTGATACATCAATACCTGCTTTACTAGATCTCATTAGTACATTTGGAAAAATATCTGGTTACAAAATTAATAATTCTAAAAGTTCTATTCTATATTTAAATGAGAGTGACAGACAACAGCCTAATAAGTGTGCAGCAACCTTTAATATTGTCAATTGTTTTACATACTTGGGTATAAAAATTGTACCAAAACTAGAAGATGTTGTGCCAGAAAATTATGGTTCACTTCTTGAAATTGTTAGTAGTTCAATAGAAAGATGGATGCCCTTATCCATTTCTTTAATTGGTAGAATAAATATTTTAAAAATGAAAATTTTACCCAAATTCTTATATTTATTCCAGAATATTCCTCTGCCTCCCCCTAAGAATTTATTTCAAAGACTTAAAAAAATGTTCACTAAATTCATTTGGAATAACAGACGTTCCAGACTCCGTCTAACACTCCTGTACTTGCCATACGATAGAGGAGGTCTACAATGTCCTAATTTGCATTGGTATTATTGGGCTGTGCAACTTAGAACAATAATGTTTTATTTTGTATCTCAGGACTGCCCATCTTGGGTGGAGATGGAATCAGTTGGCATTAAGTCTGGTCTACCTTTAAATTTGTATTTATATTCAGCAGAATTTAAAAATCTTAAAAAAACTGTTTCCAATCCCATAGTTATAAATATGATTTCCATATGGTTTGACATGAAAAAATATTTAAGTGCCTGCAATCCATTATCTTGTTTCAGTCCAATTTGGGGCAATAAAAAATTTAAACCAGGTATGTTAGATGCAGGATTCAAGATATGGGCAGAGAAGGGAATTAAAAAGATAGCAGACTTATATGTTAACAATATTCTAATGTCATTTGCGGAAATTGTTAGTAAATACAATATTCCTGCAAAACATTTCTTTAAGTATTTACAAATAAGAGATTTTATCCTCAAATCACAAAATAATTCTCTAGATATGCCATCATTGTCTATCTTGGAAAAAGTAATAATAAAAGACTGTTTTAGTGAAGGTTTAATTTCTGCATTATACAAGATGCTGGTGTCAGGATCAAAGGAATCTTCAAATTGTAAATTGGAAGCTTGGAGATTAGATCTTGAGGAGGATATTTCTACAGAGGACTGGATGAAGACATGCGAGGAAGCTCAATCACTAACAATGAACACTCGTCTGAAACTGTTACAATATAAATGGTTGATGAGGATTTATATAACTCCAGTTTTACTGCATAAATATAATGAAAATATTCCAGATACTTGCTTGAGATGCAGGGACCATAAAGGAACATTGTATCACTGTATATGGGAATGTAAAGGAATACAGAACTTTTGGAAAGGTGTGAAAGAAATTATAGAAAAGATTCTTGAGGTTAATATACCAATGTCTCCTTTAATTTTTTTATTTCATTTATATCCCAAGGAGATCAAGTTAAAAAAGACGGAGCATATATTTATGAATATATGTATTCTACAAGCGAAACGGCTTATTTCTTTAAATTGGAAAAGTATATGTGCACCAACTATAGGCTGTTGGCTGAAAGAGATGGTAACAAACATGACAATGGAAAAAATAACATATATGATAAGAAATAAATACATAATTTTTGATAGAGTTTGGGGACCTTTTACGCTGTTTTTAAAAGATGGTGGATTTGGAAATGTTTTACTTGAAGATTAGTAACAGAGGTGATATTGTATCTTGATGTAAAATGCTGAGAAGCCTTTTGTTTTGTTTGTTCATTTGTTTGTTTTTTGGTTTGTGTTGGATCTGACACATGGAAATGTGTATGTACATGTTAAAATATAATAAAAAGGAATTGGAAAAAAAAAAAAAAAAAAAAAGTTTGTCATTTCTAACGTAGGCAACTGACTTGCACGATGGTCACCTAGTTACTAGAGACGCCAGGCGAGCGCAAAGGCCATTGTAAATGATCAAGGAATCCACGCTTGTCACTTTAGGTAAGAATAACAAAACATGCAAAAATGAGTGCCATACAGCAGCAGTGAGGAGATTGTAAATAAAAAAAGCATGTCGCCAGAATGGCTTTTTGGTTTCTTTTCTTGTGCATCCCAGCCACTAGCTCCCCATTTGATTTTTTTAACATAGGGGGTAATACAGTCACTCAACTTCACAATTTGTAATGTTGCAATATGCATTTGAATAATGATTGCTTGTTCCTTTACTTGAAAGCTCAGATTTGGTTATCATAATTTGTGACAGTTTGAGTTTACTGTATCATTATTAATCACACCTTAAAGTTTGTTTTGATTGTTCAGCATTTACGCTTTACCATTGCACACACTTGGTAACATTTTATTTATCAAGTTTAAGAGTCTCTTTAACACTTATGCTTATTTTATAATGAGGAGAAGAGATATTTTTATTGAATATTTTTGTTTTTGGCTATTGAAAGTTCACCTTAGTAATGTTGGTAAATTAAAATATGGTGGTTAAATTAAAAAAACAAATGCTAATATTCCTAAATGGATTGTTAAAAAAATTCAATAATTATCGAATGATATCGTGATCATTTTTTTGAAATATCATCCAGCCCTAAATATAGCAGTAGTGAAATTTAACTATTATTATTATTTCAACGTTATACTGGACATACAACAAACCCAGAGCACCGTGTCACTAGCTTTAGTTTACTCAGGGGATGTTTTTCTCTTTGCAAACTTTCTCTCGAGTTGAATTATATGAAACTGCAAAAAGCAATCATGCAAACTCAAATTTGCTGCAAACTCATCACCAGGGGTGTGAACTTTATGAACTGTACCTTTACAGTGACCCGGGATTAATCATTTCAAGTGTGAAATGTACTTCATACCTTGAACTGACACTGTTTCAATTTACTATAATCTTCTATGTGAAGCTGCTTTGACACAATCTACAGGGTGGGCCATTTATATGGATACACCTTAATAAAATGGGAATGGTTGGTGATATTAATGTCCTGATTGTGGCACATTAGTATATGTGAGGGGACGCATGAAAGACTAAAGTTACGTTAAAACCCAAGCACACCATTGTTTTTCTTGTGAAATTCCCAATAAGTTTAATGTGTCACATGACCCTCTTCCTATTGAAAAAACAAAAGTTGGATTCAAGATGGCGACTTCAAAAACGGCCACCATGGTCACCACCCATCTTGAAAAGATTGCCCCCTCACATATACCAATGTGCCATAAACAGGACGTTAATATCACCAACCTTTCCCATTTTATTAAGGTGTATCCATATAAATGGCCCACCCTGTACATTGTAAAAGCGTTACACAAATAAAGGTGAATTGAATTGATATAATCCAGGCACTTCTTTGTTACACAGAGTAGAAATGCAAACTGCAATTAGCCAGTTTAGAAATCAGGCCAGCCTATCATCACCATCACGCTCTTTCAGCACACTGGGACATGCAGAAATAGCAGGAGACGGAGAAAAGAGGAGAATTTACCATGATAGAGAGATGGAAGTTGAGAAGGAGAGGAAGAAAAGACCAATAAAGAGACTTGAATGGGGACAGCAGTGCTAAAAACATTCGATCTATTATTAAAGTGCTTCTGCCCTCAAAAAATGTTGATATAATTCAAATGGGTATACTATCATTACAAAGTTTGGGGTAAGAATGAGTTTCACAAAAATATTTATGATTTTCTTATTTAAATTTTATTTTAATTGTGAACCAATCATTAATACATGAATGTCCACAAAAATATTGTAATCATCGTAAATTTCAGAAAAACATTCTAACCATGGCATTTTTTTTACATTTTACCAAATTATTTTAATTACAAAAGATCTTGACGTAATGTTGATTTGGTAACATTACATATCTGAGAAAAAGACTAAATTCAGCTGTAAAATTACGTCATTGGATTAAACAACACTATAAAATACATTTGAAAAACTATAAAACTTTAAATACCTTTTTTTAGCACAGCAAAACAAAGATACAAGCAGAAGGCAAGATTTTAGCCAGTAGGCGTGACGTCCTGAACAAAAAACAGTTGTTTCCTAATGGCTAGTGGGTTGATAAAATCAAGAGTTGTGTGCTGAAGGCCTGTTATGACTTGCAACTCAATGTAAAGAGCAGAACAAATAAACTAGGACATCACCGTGCTTGGAAGCTTCTACAGCAACTTCCAGAATATCTAGAGCTCTCTATTAGAGTTTATAGCCTAGTTTTAGAGCTAACAGAATCCACACATTTCACAAGGATAAATGAAAATGAATGATGTCTTAAAAAACACTGAAGTGCTACAATTGTATTCTAATGTAAAACTCATCCACACTTAAAGGGATAATCCAGCCAAAAATGAAAATTTCCTGTTAATTTAGTCACCCAATGGTCATCCAAGATGTAGGTGCCATTTTTTCCTTCAGTAGAAAATTAAAGATGATTTTTGTAGCTGATTTCATGGTTGCTGTTGATTCACTGGCCACTTTATTAGGTACAACTGTCCAACTGCTCGTTAGAGTAAATTTCTGATCAGCCAATCACATGGCAGCAACTCAATGCCTTTAGGCATGTAGACATGGTCAAGAAGATCTTCTGCAGCTCAAACTGAGCATCAGAATGGGGAAGAAAGGGGATTTAAGTGACTTTGAACAAGGCATGGTTGTTGGTGCCAGACGGGCTGGTCTGAGTATTTCAGAAACTGTTGATCTACTGGGATTTTCACGCACAACCATCTCTAGGGTTTACAGAGAATGGTCTGAAAAAGAGAAAATATCCTGTGATCGGCAGTTCTATGAGCGCAAATGCCTAGTTGAATCTACGCCAGGAGGAATTAAGACAGTTCTGAAGGCTAAAGGGGGTCTAACCCGGTACCAGTAAAGTGTACCTAATAAAGTGGCCGATGAGTGTATATCAAAAGTACAATAATACAGGAGAAAAAAATACATCAAAAACACATAAAAATACAATAATATTGTAAATAACATTCTTACATGGACCGGACCAATTGTTTTATCTCGCAAGACCCCTCAGTGTATCATCAGGAGCCATGACT
Source organism: Danio aesculapii (assembly GCF_903798145.1). Lineage (NCBI taxonomy): Eukaryota > Metazoa > Chordata > Actinopteri > Cypriniformes > Danionidae > Danio > Danio aesculapii. The sequence continues at coordinate 9,161,729 of NC_079435.1, read as the reverse complement.
ATTGATTTGGACTCATTTGTATGTTTAAAAAAACCTGTCACTATTCACTGCCATTATAAGAATCACCGAGGACCACAAACTCGGCTCAAAATCTTCTTTAATGTTCTACTAAAAAAAAAAAGTCACCTACATTTTCGATCCCCTGTTGGTGAGTAAACTAACAGGAAATGTTCATTTTTGAGTGAACTATCCCTTTAAGAGGAGGTGGTAAAAGAGGTGTATGTTGTGTACATAAGTTTACACGTATGGTTTGAAAGTAGATTAAACCAGCAGGTCACTAATGTACTGTATGCAAACACAGCCACTTCAGTGTGTGTGTCTCTCTCTAAAATTAGTTAACACACTTACATGCACTAGAAACAGACAGTGTTTTAGAGCTAGAGCTAGTATAGGTTAGCTGAGGTTGAGTGCCTGTGCTATTTTAACTTTAGTAATGGAGAGACAGCAAATTAACTTAAAGTGGATTGAGGGTTTAGGATTACTTCATCTGGTTATATGGTCTAAAGCGTGCGCAAGCAAAGAAAGACATCTAAAAAGATGGAGGAAATGGAATTAAAATGGAATGACACGTTGGATAGAACGTAATAGAATGCAATAGAATGTTCTGTTGCGCTACACTTTATGACATCACTGCATTCCTAATCACTGCCAACATCCAGTCAGGACTTTCCTTCAGCAGACACATCTATTAAGAAGGATCATCTGAGCCAACTGGCATCTGGACAGACGTCTTTATTTTCATTACCAAAGCCTTTTCCTGTGAGAAAACCCCTGTTTTCATGCCTTCTGTTTGAGAGAGTTCTTTAATAGATGTTTGAAACAGTTTTAAAGGGAAAGTTCACCCAAAAATAAACATTAACTCACTATTTATTGGTTTCAAACCTTTAAGAGTTTCTTTCTTCTGTTAAACACAGAAGATATTTTGAAGAAAACTGAAAACATGTAATTATTGACCTCAATAGTAGGAAAACAAATACTATGGATGTCAGATTTTCAGCTTTCATCAAAATAGCTTTTTTGTGTGTGTAAATTCTCATTTTTGGGTGAACTATCCCTTTAATATTTTACAGGGAATGTAATGATGGAAAATGAATACACAAATCACGTCTGTATCTCTAAACATGAAGTCAACAGATGTTTATTTGCAGGATTTGTAGACAATTTTTCAAAGATTTTTTAGAGTAAACGTGATAAATAAAAATGAACTCATTTATTTTTAGCGCTGCCTACTCATATTTTAGCCCCGCCTACTCCAATGAAACACCAACAATAATGTAATTGATTCAATTTGCCTATAAGATCTGAAAATGCCTGCTTATTTATTTGTTTGCATGTCCCAAATCAATACACCTTTACAGCTGATTTATACTTCTATTTGCGTTTGGTCCGGTGTCATGAGAAGCTAAGTCCCCCTTGAGATTTAGGTCTGCCTATAGGACCCCGAGTGATCCTATTGTTTTACTGAAGTTGTAATAGGTATAGTTTGTAGTGCCTAATCATAAAGTACAGTATATGAAATCACGTTCATAATTTATATAATGTAAAAACAGTGACTATTTCATTTCACCATTAAAATGGCATGTAGAAGCGTTAAATTGATCCTTTCGTATATTTATTTATAATTAAAGGCAAGCATGGATTATGAAATTGAGCATTTATCTTTTATACTGTTTAGTTAGCTTATGTGCTAGCATATTTGAAGCTCTACTGTTAGCCTCCTGGCTATAATAAGAGAACGCAACTCTGATTAGCCACACAACAAGGTATTACACGGTATCACAATAATAGCTTTTGAGCAGGCATTCACCACAGACGATCCCTTAGGGGTCCTAAGCGGACTCGATTGCAGGGGGGACTCGATTTTTCACTACACTGGTGCAGCCTTCATGTGGTCGCAGACCCTTCACTGTGGCTGACACCCACACTGGTACGCACCTCTCAAAAAAGTTTTACTATTTGTCGCAATGACGCATAGCGCAAGCTCTGTGATTGGTCGGCTCAGTAAAGTTGATGAGTGTGGGCGGGGCCAAGAGCCACAAGTAATCTAAGTCTCTAATTGTTTACAAGAGTGGAGTCCCATGAAGAAGCTCCAGATGGAAACTTTTGTTTTGTGTTAACCTTATGATTAAAGTTGTTGCACGTCTGCCGGTTCCCACCTCTGAATTAGCGAGTTTTAGCTACTTGTACATTAAGGTTGCATTCAGAAAAAAAAAACACCAGCAAAGAAACTCGACACTGAGGAACATAAAAACTACTGCCAGCTAGTGTTTCGGAAGTGTTACTGCAGAGTAGGGATGCAACGATTAACCATTTTAACTATTAGCCGCGCTTTAATTTGTCATGGTTATTTAATCGTAAAGGCTTCGCAACACTGCATTTCTGCACAGAAAAAAACTGCAGCAACTAAACACAAGTCATGTCAACTGTGCGTTAGTTTAAAATTCCAAGCTTGTACACCGAGACTAATACACACACACTGGAATAACTATGGCTGTGGTTGTTAACTAAGGGCTGTTCACATATTGTGTCTTTTGTGTGCGCGAGTTCGTTATTTTCTTTTATGCGCGCATATTGGGAGTGATGTGCACAGAATGCACACGCAACGCGATGTGCACTTTCCAGGCACACCTAGTTGAAAGAATGGCGTGAGCGCACCGCGAGTCATGTGACAAGAACTGACCGTTCAACTTCATATTTGTATGGAATATACACATATTTATATATAGTTAATCAAAAGAGTCTTTCAGATAGAGGTTCGGCAGTCTTTGACTACATTTGTTCTCTTTAAAAGAGAAATACTTAGCTAATATGTTGCTTAGATTTACATTAGACAAATAACAATTTGTATTTATTCTTATTTTTATCTATTTATTTATTCGTTGTTCTGTCATTTATTTTCAGTGTTTAATTATTACTTATGTTTAAATGCCAAAAACTTTTTTCACTCATTTTTAAGTCCAAAGAAAAATTGACTATTTTTTTTTTTTTTATTATTACTATTTTGTGCTGTATTTTTGGTTACTGAGCAGCAATAAATAACACTTTAAAATATATAGAGTTTTATGTGATCTTCTAAACTAGTAGTGTTTTGAAATTAGTTATTATTTCTCAGACTATAATCGTACAGCTAAAGTCTATAATGGTTGCATCCCTATTGCAGAGCAACACAAACACCACGCAGAAGTATAAATGCATGATTGGCAACAAGGCAGGCGCCGTGGGTCATCACTCGACGCAGAAGTATAAACCAACCTTTACTCAAACCTTTGTTCATTTAAAACCAAATTAGAGTAAAAGATGGACATTTTTGTCCATATTTACCCAAATTTAGTTTGAAAAAAAAAAAAACTGCATTTTATACGATGTGCATTTCCAGTAATTTCTTCAATTGCATGTATGTCATCTCACAGAAAAAAAATGTCACTATATACGTTTCATCGCAATTTAAAAATGATTAATCAATACTACAAAATAACCTTAACCGTTTAAGAGAAAATTATTTCCAATCTAAAGTTAGTGAAAATATAACTGGCTTTTATTTATAAACATAAGTCAATCTAAGTTAATCGATAATGACATGAATGATTTAGGCTCAGCCTTAATGTGATTTTATATAGAATCTGCATGCAATAAAATTCTGCATATTTGTATATGAACAGTTTTTACCTATTAAAAAAATATTTGTTCTTTGTATATTGTTTTAGCCAATTAGTAACCAACAACACGTATGGCCAGCTTATCTTAAAGCATTTTTCATGTTAAAATCGATTCCACTAATTTTACAACATAATTAGCATAGGAAATGTGAAAAAGATCCCGTCTGATTTGTCTGAGCCTGATCGTAAGACTACACAGAGGAAATCTTCAGGTCTTAATTCATTTGATGATTTTCTAGGGATGGTAGTGTCTGGAACTAGGCTAAATCTGGATCAGAGAAGCAAGTCCTTGAAGAATGCAATGCTATGTTATGCATCCCAAGTATGCACACTTTTCTATTCTTTGGATTGACAACACTGAGCTTCTTCTTTTAGGGTGATTTGTGCTGACACACAGATATGCAGACTGAAATTCCCTCGTTAACTGATACCAGCAGCTGATTAAAAGAAGCGTTCATTACCACAAGCAACTTTTACTGTTGTTTATGCCTTGTTTGCAATCATTAATTATACATCTATCTGTATTGTATCATCCACACTGCTCACGATACCAATTTAGAGTAAACCCAGGTTAAATTCAATGCTTAAAGGGACAGTTCACACAAAATTGATCATTTCCTCACCATTTACTCAAGTGGTATTACGAGCACACACACAAAAGATTCTGAAGAAGGTCTCAAAAATCAGCCACTGACATTAATAACGGGACAAAAAAAATACCATGGAAGTCAATTGGTGTTTTTCCAAAATTAGTGCTCAACAGAAGTAAAAAACTTAAAACATGTGTAACTAGTGTAGGATGAGTAAATGATGACAGAATTCGTTTCTGAGTGAACTATCCCTTTGAAGCATACAAAATTAGTACACATACAACAGTGTTGCTACACAATAAATGAGTCCTATTCTCTCACAGAGCAGGCAAAAACAAAACTGAACATGCAACAACCTACAAAAATCGTTTAAAAATAGCAAAATAAATTTTATTTTCCCCTTTTATTGTTTAAAAAAATGTTGTTTACATTTTTATTTCATTTTAAATTTATTTTTTTAATTGTCGTCACGGTGGCGCAGTGGGTAGCCAATCACCTCTCAGCAAGGTTACTGGTTCAAGCCTCGACTGGGTCAGTTGGCATTTGTGTGGAGTTTGCATGTTCTCCCCGTGTTGGCGTGGGTGCTCCGGTTTCCCCCACAAGACAAACACAAGCGCTACAGGTGATATTGGGTGAGCTAAATTGTCCAGTGTATGTAGTCAAGTATGAAGTCAAGCCATTTTTATCCCAAAGAAATTTTCAAACAGTGATTCATGCCTTCATAACAACACGTCTGGATTACAGTAACTCTCTCTATTATGGTATTTCTGAAACAGTGAAACCGTGATATTTTATCTAAGGTTATCATACTGTCAGAATCTTATACCGGTCCATGCCTAGTCCACACTATGAAGTGTAAACCGCATGAAATGTGACCATTCGTGCTAGTGCTGCACGATACTGGTAAAATAGGCAACATTGTTGTTAAGTATTGGGATAATGAACGATATATCGATTTCAATCATCTATTTATACAATTACAATATAATAAACAGGTAAAATGTATTTTTTAGATCTAATTAATTCAGAATTTTAAAAACTGCATGGAGGTGCGAACATTTTAGTCTTTAAACACTATGAATATGAGTGAAAATCTCAAATATTCTGACTCATTTTGGCTGTTGTGATTTACCTCTCTTGTTTCGACTCGCTCACTATAAGTGCTTATTTTCTGGGTTATTTTAACTGGGTTCACCTTTGGGCCGCTCCAGCCAATAGCAGAACAGCAACTAATGGGTATATAGTCAGGCCCCATCTGATTGGTCAACTTTAGATAAACAACCAATGCATAACATACATGTTATTTATCACAAATGCCTGCAATACATATATTGTATATACTAGGGTTCGGTCGATAGACAATGCCATCGTCCATTGCTGATGGCCGATAGACATCACGATGCTGAGCCGGCATCGGGATCCTCCACCCCGCCCCCAGGGGTATTCATATCGCAAGATACGTCGCAGCATAAAAAATATTCTAATATCGTGGTTGTGTTGTCTAGGGTCGCATATTTAATTAATTAGTTCACCCAAATATTTCCTTTTTCTGATGAACACAAAAGATGATATTTAGCAAATTGTCGAAAACCTGTAACCATTGATTCCAGAGTTAAAAAAATAAATACCAAGTCAATGGTTACAGGTTTTCAACATTCTTCAAAATATCTTCTTTGGTGTTCAACAGGAAAAAAAATCAAGTGTCAGCCCTTGTTTAAAAGCATATATTGTGTAGTTCTAATGTACTCCATACAGTTGAGGGGTTTGACAAACCACCTACAGGATAGACTCTTTCCTCTCTTTTGCACCAGGCACTTTGTTAGAAACACTTCTATGTTTCTGTTTGTATCTGTAGTTCTTTTATATATTTTTATACATTTTTCTACAGCCACAAATTCTACATTGAAAGTTTTTAAATATTTTAGATTTGCTTTTATTTTCTATTGCATAACTTCGTTTTCGCCATAATTTAGATTCTATTGTTATTATTATCAGGGCTGGGTGATATTGCAAAACAAATGATCACAATATCATGTTTCATATCATTTGATTTCGATAATTATTGATTATTTTTTAACAATCCGTTTAGGAGTATTAGGATTTTTTTATTTATTCAACCACTTTATATTAACTTACCAACATTACTGAGGCAAATAGTTTTAATAGTCTAAAACAAAAATATATTTACTAAGGCAAATAGTTTCAAAAACAAAAAATATTGATATTTTGTCAACTTTTTTATTGATATTAACAATGTTGTTCAGTCAATAAATATCAATACCAATTTTATTACTCAGCCCTAATTATTATTATTAACTACGGTAAAGTTGGTTTTATATTCGCACATTCAGACTTTCCTCTTAACAATATAATTTCAGAAAAGTATTGCTGGCAAATTCTAAATAGGGAAATAACATTAGCAGCCAATGACTAATAATGTACAACACTGTGTTCACACTCAATTAAATAGTGCTAATGTTGATTTGAAGTCATAATACATGCGATTTCAGATCGAATATTCAAAGTACAATATAGGCACCATGTCACAAGTTGTCACTGTCGAAAAATGAACAAATGCGTGAATATACAACCTTTTCCTCAATTTATTATTATTATTTAAGGTGTATGACTCTGTATGTGAGAAATAAAATTAGAATTTGTAAAGAGTGCCTAAATCAGAGATGCAAAAAGTAGGCCCGCAGGCTGAAGTTGGCCCATAGTAACCTTTTATTTGGCCCACCGTCCCATCTTAAAAGTCATGAGGAGGTGGTTGGGGCGAATGCCTTTGACACAGATCGTCATTTCGAATTCAACATAAGCTTTGGTTTCTTTGTTTTATTGCTGAGCTACAAAAATCTGAAATTAAATGATTAAATAAAATTTTGTAAAGGAATCAGACTTTTAAACTGTAAATACTGTCACTTGACATATAGAGGACAAGTGTATTCAGCATTGTTATAAATGTTGTTTATGTTTTTGCAATAATAGTTCATTAAGTTCATTATAACATATTAAAGGGGCGAGGCGGTGGCGCAGTAGAAGGTAGCTGGTTTGAGCCTCAGCTGGGTCAGTTGGCGTTTCTGTGTGGAGTTTGAATGTTCTCCCCGTGTTCATGTGGGTTTCCTCCGGGTGCTCCTGTTTCCCCCACAAGTCCGAAGACATGCGGTACAGGTGAATTGACCCTTTGCTAAGCCCCGCCCTCCTTAGTTACTGTTGTTACGCCTGTCAAGCTTTCGTGCCTGTCACATCTTTTACAATGTGTATGCGTCGGTGTCAGACATTCCCAGGGATATAATTAGTCTTTTTTGGCGAACAGGTGAGATATCCGAGAAAGCCAGACAAAAAAGGACTGCAGTGTGGCCTACAGGGGTATATTCACGACATAATAGGCAACCGATTAGAGTATAATTCAAACAAAATTGAAGCTAGCTTAGCCTAGCTGCCTCATACGCGGACCATTCAACAGCTCAGTTCATGCACAGCAGGAAAGGTGAAATTTAAAAATAATCTAATAATAACAAAATAATCCGTGATTTCTCTATTTTTACCCAAAAAGCCTGATAGACTAATGTTGTGCAATGAAATATAGCGTTATTAACCGGCGAGGAAACACACGTGGACAGTGCTTCTACATCATTCATTCATAGAAAGAACAGCCAGAAAGGGGAAATTGATGGACTTGTGCCGAATATTAGCATCATTGACCCATAACAATGTACAGTAAGTTACCTATAACGGTCAGTATGTTTGTGTGCTCTTTATAAATGACTGAAAAACAGCTGCTGGTAAAGTATATTGATCGCAAGTGCTCAGTTTGTAGTCACATCTCTGTTTTGTTCTGTTGATTCATAATTTCAAATATTCGTAGCTTGAAACAGATGGAAATATGAAGTTCAGTAAAGTTAGCAACAGATTCGTAATTTCTGGATCAATAACTCATCATGACCTACTCGCTATTAGTATGACTAACGTTACTGTGGCGAAGGCTTAAAACGGAGCAGTGCTCATAATATCGAGCAGAAAAAAGAAAAAGACAGCTGGGAAACATAACCTGCTTTGTGTTTTTGTAGGAAACACAGTTTAGATCTTTTTAGGGTCAGAGGTGTGTGAGTTATTGCCGTCGGTCTATCACTGAATGTGTCAGGAATATCAAAACAAACCCAACTTAACTCCGCTCCTTTAGCGCCCCTCACAGAGCTTGATCCACCCAGGCATTTCTCCACTTGGGTTTTGGGTTTTGAAAAGAGAAAAAAAATTCCACCACCCTGTCCAAACTTTTAGAATACCAGGTATCAGATTTGCACAACGCTTTGGCCTGTTTCCCTAGCTCGAAAGCTTGACAGAGCCCCTGCACGTAGCTACGGTTCCTAAGCCACGATTGGTCGGTGGCGGGTTTTGGGAGTGGCTTAGCGAAGGGTCAATTGGGTAGGCTAAATTGTCCGTAGTGTATGTGTGTGAATGAATGTGGATGGATGTTTCCCAGAGATGGGTTGCAGCTGGAAGAGCATCCGCTGCGTAAAACATGTGCTGGATAAGTTGTCGGATCATTCCGCTGTGGCAACCCCGGATTAATAAAGGGACCAAGCCGAAAATGACCAAATAACATGTTAAAAATTATACTGGGTTAATTAATATGATTTAAAACATTTTCTAGCTTTTTTTTATATGTTATCGAATAAATTAGCAAATTCCCTTTGGCCCACAGTCCTCAATCGTGTTTGTTTTTTGGCCCTTTATAAGAAAAACTTTGGGCACCCCTGGTCTAAATGATGACAGAATTTTCAGTTTTGGGTGAACTGTCCCTTTATAATCATCCTATTGGACAACCAAAAAAAGGGAGTAATTCCTGTCTTAAAATTAATGGCCCAGCAAACTCAATCGTTTCCAGAGTACCAACCAGTCGATTCAAGTTGTCAAGCAATCTATTACACAGGCAAACCAGCTCTCGATCAGCCTGACAGCGCTATCGATTGAGCAGCAGTGTTTCTTTTCAAGCAGCCTCACCATCACATTCACCGACAAATACAGTATCTAGACTGAAATCTGAAATAAATCGCTGTTTTCCTTGTGTGTTTCAGTGTTCACAGCGCAACCGAGGCTGAACGTGGGCCACAAACTGACAGCAATGGCTCTGTTTTATCAACAGCGGCTTTGATCACGACACCGCGAGCGCGTTAGCAGTCTGTCACAGCACCAGAAAACCGACATATCGATCCAAAAAGTGGATAGTGTGTGATATTTAATATATTTTAAGTACTCTTTTGTAGGAAAGAGATTGATTCTTACCATTGTGTGGCCGGGTTAAGTCTTCGCCTTGTGCAGAATCTGACGGCTCTGTGCGCGCGCTCGCGGTGACGGTTGGTTTTTCTGAGCGAGGAAGTGGCGCTCGGGGTTGCTTGTCCGTTTTTTCGGTCGACGGATAACGGATTGACAGCGGTGGATTGGGTAGGTCCGCAGCGGAGGGGGAAGAGAAGAAGAGGCAGTGGGTTGAGTTGGTGTGTCGGTGGCGGAGAGAGAACCGGAGGGAGGGAGTCTGACTGAAGGGGGAGGGGCGTTAGAACAGCACATCCGGGCACTTCCGCCTCATTTTCTCCTCTCACTGCAAGTACTGAATATTTGCATCGTTACCGCTGACAAAACTATTTTGAGTCATATTTAACATGTGTCTTTTTATACATTATGATTAAAAATGTTTTGACATTTACCTTGAATTAATTATTAACAGCTATTCAAGTAACGTGGTGAAACTGTATTCATATCGCACTATAGGTTGTAGCATAATAAATATTACAATATCATGGTTTTGCTGTCCAGGGTCACATATTTAAAGGGATAGTTCACCCAAAAATGACAATTTACTCACTATTTTACTCTCCATCACCTAATTTCTAACCCATACGACTTTCCTTTTTCTCCTGAACACAAAAGCAGATATTTGGCAAATTGTCAAAAACCTGTAACCATTGACTTCTATAGTAAGAAAATCAAATACCAAGTCAATGGTTACAGGTTTCCAACATTCTTCAAAATATCTTTTTTAGTGTTCAACTGAAAAAAAGAGTTGAAACAAGTCAAGTTTCAACCCTTCACTTGTTTAAAAGCATATATTGTGTACAGGGGCTTATTTAACCAATAAGTGAGGTAAGCGGTCGCTTAGGGTCCCAGGAAGTCTGGGGGCCCCAAATAAACATCTAGAAGTATAAATTATACCTATGAACTGTATATAATATATTTTTCTACAATATTTTGTATGGTGAGACCAAATACAATTATAACGTAATTAAATATTATTTAGTATAAAATGAAATATAATATTATTATAATAATGTAATGTTATGTAATAATGATAATATTACCAAATAAAATATCCATCATGGAGCAGTCCAGCAGTCAAATTTATAAAATCATGTATTTATTATTTTTAGTTGTGAATTCATTTTAAGAAAACTAATCATTTAAAAGTTAGATATTTCATTAATTTAAAAGAGATTAAGTGATATAAAAAAGGAATATAAATAAAATTTAAATAAAAGTAGAGAGGGTGCATTTCAGGACTTGGGCCCCATGGCTGGAATTGCTTACAGCCCCAAAATTACTAAATCCGCCCTTGATTGGGTTATTGTACTCTTCAGGTGAGTGGGCTTGATGTTTTGACATTTTCCTTTTTATTACAATAAAACCTTTATTTTTATAACATTTTATAGATTTTTTGATATCCGCTTATTTTCTACCCTCACTGTAAGTACTGAGCATTTGCATTGATACCTCTGATAAAATATGTTTGCCTTTTGAGTCATATTTCACATGTATGTCTTTTTTTTTTAACCATTCTGATTAAAAATGTTTTGACATTTACCCTGAATTCATTATTAACAGAGCTATTCAAGTAACGTGGTGAAACTATTCATATCGCACTATAGGTTGTAGCATAATAAATATTGCAATATCATGGTTTTGCTGTCCAGGGTCACATATTTAAAGGGATAGTTCACCCAAAAATGACAATTTACTCACTATTTTACTCTCCATCACCTAATTTTAAACCTTTATGAGTTTCCTTTATCTCTTTAACACAAAAGATGATATTTAGCAAATTGTCAAAAAACTTTAACCATTGACTTCTATAGTAAGAAAAACAAATACCAAGTCAATGGTTACAGGTTTCCAACATTCTTCCAAATATCTTCTTTTCTGTTCAACAAAAAAGGGTTGAAACAAGTCAAGTTTCAACCCTTCACTTGTTTAAAAGCATGTATTTTGTAATTCTAATGTACTCCATACAGGTGAGTGGTCTTGATATTTTGACATTTACCTTTTTATTACTATAAAATGTTTATTTTTAAACATTTTTTTTATATCCGCCTTATTTTCTGCCCTCACTGTAAGTACTGATACTTACCGCTGATAAAATGACTTTGCATTTTGAGTCATGTTTAATATGTATGTCATTTTATCTGTTCTGTTTTAAAATTTTGTCTTGAAATGTATACATTTATTCCTATTAAATGTATATTTGTATAAAAGTCTTATTATTATTATTATTATTATATATTTTTAAATTCATTTTAATTTCTCTCCTCACTATAAGTACTGAATATTTGCATCATTATTTGCAGTCATATATAATACGTCTTTTATCTATTCTGTTTTTAAAAAATGTCTTGAAATTTACATTTTTATCACAATAAAACATATATTTTGATAACATTTCATAATTAAAAAAAAAAATTGCCTTATTTTCTATCCTCACTGTAAGTAGACTGCTCAAACATTTGCTTTGTTACTGCTGAAAAAATAATATTTGGCTTTTTGATTCATATATAACAACTATGTCTTTATCTATTCTATTTTTAAAAATTGTCTTGAAATGTATACATTTATTCATATTACATTTATATTTGTATAAAGTTTTATTATTATTATATATTTTTTATTATCTCACTTTATTTTCTCTCCTCACTGTAAGTACTGAATATCTGCATCATTACTGCTGATAAAATGAGTTTGCATTTTGAGTCATATACAATATAACACGTCTGTTTATTCTGTTTTTTTAAATGTATTGAAATCTACATTTTTTGTACTATAAAACATTTATTTTCCATCGCATTTTTATATTTTTGTTTTCACCTTATTTTCTATCCTCAATGTACAATGTTTATACATATAGTAATATATTTTATTACTATAATACCTATATTTGTATAACATTTTTATTACCATCCTCACTGCAAGTAGGCTGCACAAATATCTGCATTGTTACCGCTGAAAAACAATGATTTAGCATTTCGAGTCATGTTTAACATATATCTTTTTATCTATTCTGTTTAAAAAATTTGTGTTGAATCCATTAATTCATTTTCCTTCAGCTTATTCCCTTTATTTATCAGGGGTCACCACAACGGAATGAACCACCAACTTATCCAGCATATGTTTTACACAGCGGATGCCCTTCAAGCTGCAACCCAGTACTGGGAATCATCCGCACACTCACATTCACAGTCATACACTACGGCCAATTTAGTTTATTCAATTCACCTAAAGCTGCTGTAGCACATCTGCCTCAATGTATTGTGTATTGTGCGTTCATATGCTCTTCTGCATACCTCGGTTGTAACGATATGTTATTAGTGTCACTGTTTCCTTTCTATCTATTCTTTGTAAGCCCTCGAGATGGTTGTGTGTGAAAATCCCAGTAGATCAGCAGTTTCTGAAATACTCCGGCCAGCTCGTCTCCCATGCCAGCCAATCAGGCCAACACCAACAACCATGCCACGTTCAAAGTCACTTAAATCACCTTTCTTCCCCATTCTGATGCTCAGAACCGCTGCAGATCATCTTGACCATGTCTACATGCCTAAATGCATTGAGTTGCTGCCATGTGATTGGCTGATTTGCATCATTTGCAATACCAAGCAGATGGACAGGTGTACCTAATAAAGTGGCCGGTGAGTGTACATAAAATGTTTTTTAAATATTTGTTAAGCTTGCAGCACATTACTTTTGACAAAATCACTCCATATGATGGATATTATATATTATAATATAGTTATTAAATCAATATGCTTTCTTCTGCAGGTTTCATTCTTCGTTCTTGTTGTCTTTTATTAACTGGAAGTGCATTTATATAACTGCAGAGTATTTATTAAAACAGAACAGAACATCAATCAACGAGATCATTTATATTTTTACAAAAAGTCAAAAGTTTGGCTCAAAGTCACAGAGAAATCACACATAGGCACCGCACGAGCAAACAAACAACCAATACATGATTCAAAATAGGCATAGAATTAAATGAAACGTTAAAAAAACCCAGCGCTAACTTCATTCCAGTGAACTAATGCTTCTGTGAAGAAATAGGCAGCAGTTTAATAAATAAAGCTACAACGACAACAACACACAATGGGAAATCAACAAACGTCCATTCACACCATACCGAAACGCACCTTTCACAAATAAATAATCGCTTCACGCTGGTCCCAAAAAATGACCACAATATCAACCGACTTGTCTTTTATAATAGTATATCATAAATACTAATGTAGATTATCACGTAGAGCCTGTGTACGTTCATACAGCACCTTTTTTGAGCAAGCATCGACCAAGCTTTGAGCAAGCTTTCCACTGCCTGTCTCTAAAACAGAAAATCACAGTTAAACACAAGCCGTTTTCTCATCCGAGTTTTGTTTTTGTAACCATAATTGATCAAGTATATGCTTAAAACGCCATCCCCATGAAGATATTCACCCAAACGTTCACATCTATCTCCATTTTATTCCATGGTTACCTCATTATTTTCAAAGAGCCATAAATAAATGCGAATTTCTGAAATTGTTTGTATGTCATGCATGACCTGTGGTTGAACAAATGGACGCATTGCTTGAGTTTGTGAATTGATACCCTGATGTATCGCTTGTCTGGAGCCTGTAATATTCAGTTTCTTTGACCGATGTTTTCGGAGTTGTTGGTCTCTCACATACAGCGATGGTTATTCGGGGTGTTTTCATGCTGGTGTTTTACTGGAAGACCTCTTTGTTTATCCACATGAGGCTGCGGGTCTCGTTGGGTTTGGCCTCGTACTCGATGCAGTTGAAGCTGTTGCCGAAGTTGCAGTGCTCTCTCTTGTAGTAGTTGTAGTATTTCACTTGCCAGACGGTTTCGAACATTCCAGCGTCTTTGAACTGCGAGTCAACGACAAGAAGGTGAAGGATTAGTCACGTTTTACAGTCCAGCTTGCTCTGTATTCATTCATTCAATCAGTTTTGTATTTAGTTGCAAAAATTACGAGCATTATTTTGTATTCAAATCACAATGTTTGACCTTTTGAAAATATACATGTAGCATAAATATTATAAATAATTTAAATATTTATACATTTCACTTTTGATTTAATGCTGTACTGGCTCTTTCTCTGTTGGTTATTTTTGAAAATAATTAGCAATTTCTAAATGTTGAAGTAAATACTACACTGTGGTTTTGAGTTTGCTATCATTTGAAATAAATGAAACAATAAAGCACACACACACACACACACACACACACACACACACACACACACACACACACACACACACACACACACACACACACACATATATATATTATACAGTTGAAGTCAGAATTATTAGCCCTCGTTTATTTTTTTCCCAATTTCTGTTTAACTGAGAGAAGATTTTTTTTTCAACACATTTCTAAACATAATAGTTTTAATAACTCATTTCTAATAACTGATTTATTTTATCGTTGTTTTGATGACAGTAAATAATATTCTACTAGATATTTTTCAAGACACTTCTATACAGTTTAAAGTGACATTTAAAGGCTATGTTAACTATGTTAATTAGGTTAACTAGGCAGGTTAGGGTAATTAGGCGAGTTATTGTATAATGATTGTTTGTTCTGTAGACTATCGAAAAAACCTTATAATGGTTCATAAAAAATTAAAAACTGCTTTTATTCTAGCCGAAATAAAACAAATAAGACTTTCTCCAGAAGAAAAAATATTATCAGTTATACTGTGAACATTTCCTTGCTTTGTTAAACATAATTTGGGAAATATTTAAAAAAGAAGAAAAAAAATCAAAGGGGGGCTAATAATTCTGAACTAATAATAATTATAATAACTAATTATATAAGTAATAATAATAATTCAACTGTATATATATATATATATATATATATATATATATATATATATATATATATATATATATATATATATATATATATATATATATATATATATATATGTTTTATGTTGCAAAAGAACTATATTTATATATACAGTCATGACCAAAATTGTTGGCAAGTTTTTCCAGGAAATCAAGTATTTCTCACAGAAAATTATTGCATTATTTTGTTTTATTATATTATTCATTCATTTTATTCATTCATTCATTTTCTTTTCGGCTTAGTCTCTTTATTAATCTCGGGTCGCCACAGCGGAATGAACCACCAACTTATTCAGCATTTGTTTTATGCAGCGGATGCCCTTCCAGCTGCAACCCATCACTGGAAAACACATACACACTCATACACTACGGACAATTTAGCCCACCCATTTCACCTGTACTGCATGTCTTTGGACTGTGTGGGAAACTGGAGAACCTGCAGGAAACCCACACAAACGCAGGGAGAACATGCAAACTCCACACAGAAACGTCAACTGACCCGAGGCTCGAACCAGTGACCTTCTTGCTGTGAGGCGACAACACTACCTACTGCGCCACTGCGTCACCTTCATTCATTTTATTATATTATTCAATTTTATGATATTGTTCACTATTGAGTTTTGCTATACACCGGTTTATTCCCTTTGTGTTTATTGGAACAAAACAAAAAAGGAGGAAAAAAAGCTAATTTTACATAATGTCAAACAAAACTCTAAAAATGGGCTGGACAAAATTATTGGTCAACTTAATCTTTGGTTGCACACGCTTTGGAAAAAATAACTGAAATCAGTCGCTTCCCATAACCGTCACTAAGTATAAATATATATTTTTAAATTTATATATTTATATATATATATTTATATATATATATATATATATATATATATATATATATATATATATATATATATATATATATATATATATATATATATATATATATATATATATATATATATATATATATATATATATATATATTGTAATTTACTATATACACTAATAATCTAAGAAAAGAGCAAAAAGTATGAAAACCATGTAATCCTTCAGAAATCATTCTAATATTGCTCACATTTTTTATTATTATTCTTTAAAAAAAGCTGAGTAAATTTTTTCATCTTTCTTTAAAAAGCTTGTAGTCAGATACGAGAGAGCCTGTAATTATGCAATTTCAAGAGATTATAACCTCATAATTCTGACTCTTTTCTTCAGAATTGTGAGTTTACTATTTAATTATAATTCAGACTTTTAGTTCTTGTGTTTCCAAGTCTGTCTATCGCAGTTCTAACTTTTTCTTTTGCCTCAGAACTGTTAGATATCGCAATTCTGAGTTTACATCTTGCGATTTAGCCATTATTTATGCAAGTTGTACTCTTATTCCACAACTGAGAATTGTAAAAAACTGCGATATAAAGACTTGAAAATGCCAAAAAAACAAAAATACAGAATAATAATTAAATAACAAACTCACAATTCTGCAGAAATAAGTCTAAATTATGAGTTTAGAGTCACAATTTATACAGTTTATATCGTTATATCTTGCAATTCAGCCATTATTCCTACAATTTGTACTTTTGTACAATTTAGAATTGTGCCTTAAAACTGTTAATATTTCACAACTCTGAGTTGTTTTCCTTACAATTCAAAGTTTATCTCACAGTTCTGACTTTTTCTGATCTAAATAGCACTTTGTCCTTAGAAAATAACCTGCGAATCGGACTTTATTCCTCAGAATTGTGAGTTTTGTTGTGAATTTCTCTAGTCTGGCTCACGGCACCAAACTGTTGTGAAATTCTAAGAAGAGCCCAAAAAACCAGGGAGAACTTTCGGTTGTCTTCAAAGCAAAATCCTTTAATAAGAAGAACTCAGCGTGGCTGTGGCGTCATCGAAAGAAAACTCAACTGTACAGCAAGCACTAGTTTTTTATACATTCTAAAACAAAGCATGCAAATGAAGTGTTGTTGTCGG
This sequence comes from Danio aesculapii, assembly GCF_903798145.1. Classification (NCBI taxonomy): domain Eukaryota; kingdom Metazoa; phylum Chordata; class Actinopteri; order Cypriniformes; family Danionidae; genus Danio; species Danio aesculapii. The sequence goes on along the minus strand of NC_079435.1, from coordinate 9,144,344 downwards.
CAGGGTAAACTGCCTTTTCAGGCCTGATCTCAACAGCATGTAAGTCTGCTGTATGGATGACAACATATTAGAAACCTGCCCAGCTATTCACCACATAAAAGGGGTTTCTTCGACCTGAAAGTTTCACCCGAAGATAAAGGCAGAAAACAGTGTGCAAAATTACGTTCTGGAGACCAGTCCTGTCTGACCAGTTGACTGAAAAAAAAACAATAGACAGCCGTGCTGTGAAACTGACAATTTATATTACTTTGGGGCTCAGGACACCAAGACATTTTAAGGTCATACATTTATATTCCCACAGCTTATATCTTGCATTTCTGGTTTTATACCACACGACAGTGATGAGGGTATAATTCACAATTCAGATTTTTGCATTTATATCTGTTTTATGGATAATAGTATATAATAGTTAAATTTTTTTATGGTATTCCGTTTTTTCTTCCTGATTTTCTTGTTTATATCTTGCAATTTTTAGGCTTGCATAAAATCATGAGTCTGAAGCATCTTATATTTGAAATGTCCATTTTTGTTTTATGTGCTTCATAATTTGAACTGAAACCTGAAAACGGGGTGGGGCATAGAGTAGCTCCTCCCCTTTCAAAAAGCCAATAGCATTTTGTTTTTATCACAGCTCTGCCAGTGAGAGTGGTTGAGCTCAAGCACATACAGCAATATCTTGTTATAGGGGGTGGGGCATGTCAGCTAACAGAGAGCATTTGATTGGTCAGAAGATTTGAAGAATTACTGAAGTAAAAAAATGTATTTTAATCTACTTAAGCGGAAGTGACAAGCTAAAAACTGCATGTTTATATCTTCTAAATACAAATTTTGTCACTGTTTTTGGAAGCACACTGGCTTATACATAATGATACTTACATCTAAAAAAAAAAATCGATTTTATGGGGACATTAATCTTCGAAATGAGCAATTTAGCATCTACCAAACTCCATTGTGTCGGTTTTGTTACCTCGATGGAGACCTGCACAGGTTGTCTGTCTCCGCTCTTGGTGTGCGGGACGCCCTCAGTGTCGTAGTTGCCGATGTACACGATCTGCTCTTCATCTCTAGACTGCTCCTCCAAAGGAAAGGTCTTTCCTCCGATCCCCATCGTGCTGGAAAACACACGGACACAAGCAGCGTATTTACTACATCTGTCAATCAACAATAAAAACATTCCCATTACATTACCTATTTACACGGTTTCATGCAGACTGAACACATTGTTCAGTTTCTAAATATCGTATAATTAACAAATAAATAATTTGCATTTAATACACATACTGTACATAGCTACAGCTATTTATATCCTGTAAATATACAGATTATATTAATAATACATCGATATATCCTGTAAATATACAGATTATATTAATAATATATCGATATATCCTGTAATATATCGATATTTCCTGTAAATATACAGATTATATTAATAATATTTCGATATTTCCTGTAAATATACAGATTATATTAATAATATTTCGATATTTCCTGTAAATATACAGATTATATCAATAATATATCTATATAACCTGTAAATATACATATTATATCAATAATATATCTATATAACCTGTAAATATACAGATTATGTCAATATTATATCTATATATCCTGTAAATATACAGATTATATCAAAGATTATTAAAGATACAGATTATATTAATAATATATCGATATTTCCTGTAAATTTACAGATTATATTAATAATATATCAATATATCCTGTAAATATACATATTAAATCAATAATATATCTATATATCCTGTAAATATACAGATTATTTTATTAATATATCGATATTTCCTGTAAATATACAGATTATATTATTAATATATCGATATATCCTGTAAATATACAGATTATGTCAATAATATATCGATATGTCCTGTAAATATACAGATTATTTTATTAATATATCGATATTTCCTGTAAATATACAGATTATATTATTAATATATCGATATATCCTGTAAATAAACAGATTATATTATTAATATATCAATATATCCTGTAAATAAACAGATTATATTATTAATATATCGATATATCCTGTAAATATACAGATTATATTATTAATATATCGATATATCCTGTAAATATACAGATCATATTAATAATATATCGATATTTCCTGTAAATATACAGATTATATCAATAATATATCTATACAACCTGTAAATATACAGATTATGTCAATATTATATCTATATATCCTGTAAATATACAGATTATTTTATTAATATATCGATATTTCCTGTAAATATACAGATTATATTATTAATATATCGATATATCCTGTAAATATACAGATTATATTATTAATATATCGATATATCCTGTAAATATACAGATTATTTTATTAATATATCGATATTTCCTGTAAATGTACAGATTATATTATTAATATATCGATATATCCTGTAAATATACAGATTATATTATTAATATATCGATATATCCTGTAAATATACAGATTATTTTATTAATATATCGATATTTCCTGTAAATATACAGATTATATTATTAATATATCGATATATCCTGTAAATATACAGATATTATTAATATATCGATATTTCCTGTAAATATACAGATTATATTATTAATATATCGATATATCCTGTAAATATACAGATTATATTATTAATATATCGATATATCCTGTAAATATACAGATTATTTTATTAATATATCGATATTTCCTGTAAATATACAGATTATATTATTAATATATCGATATGTCCTGTAAATATACAGATTATATTATTAATATATCGATATGTCCTGTAAATATACAGATTATATTATTAATATATCGATATGTCCTGTAAATATACAGATTATATTATTAATATATTGATATGTCCTGTAAATATAGAGATTATATCAATAATATATCGATATATCCTGTAAATATACAGATTATATTATTAATATATTGATATGTCCTGTAAATATAGAGATTATATCAATAATATAACGATATATCCTGTAAATATACAGATTATATTAATATTTAGATTATTAACACAAGCATATGTTCAGTCTCAAAATATTGTTGCACTAACATGAACTGTTTCATGCACCTATTTGACATAAAGCTGTATATTTAAATTATTTCAGACGGTATATTTGCATATTAATTACATATCGTAAAAATAAAAACTTGATTCATTTTCTATCATACTGCAGGCGTAAAGAATAGTGTTTATGGCGTACTGTAGCTGTCTGTTTATGTAATATATTTACATTATTTTGTGCACTCATAACACAAAGTTCAATCTCTAAATATCATACTGCACAAATATGAATTGTGTTTAATATTTCACAAACAGCAGTGTATTTATATAGTGTGCATGATTTACATATGTATTACATTATATCACTAAATTACGGAGACCCGGAAGGGACATGATGGTGGAGAAAAAAACAAACTGAGTAATTGGGAAAATACATACTTTTAAGTTTTTGCATTCTCTCGCAAAGATGTTGTTCCACAAACACTTCCCGTTCACTTCATACATGTCAACCCTCCGGTTTTCCGGGACTCTCCTGTATTTTACCATTCTATCCCGCTCTCATCCAATCATTAAGTATTTTCCCAAATTTCTCATATATTTTTAATCTTGAAAGCACGCTGAAATTAATATTAAAATGTCAGCATTCACTTTCTTTCCATTAAATCTGTGCATCAATTGTCACCTTTTATATGCAACCTCTGAATCAGCCAATGCATGTTTAAGCTCTGACTGACGGGCACTCTCCGTATGATAAACTGATCCCAGATCAGCTTCTGTACATGGCGTTTAAAGAGAAGCTAAAATGCAGGACACTTTGGGATTCTGGTGTGTGTTTAAACAGACAAAAACGCTTAATAATAAGTAAACATGTCCATCCTGTGTGTTTTACTTTAAACACAACTTCTCTTAAATGAGCAGCAACAGTTACTAAAGTAGTCGAATTCTTTCATTATAGATCTGTGCAGTCTTACAGTGTGTTACAACCTCTTTGATGTTAGTCTAGGGTAAAAGTAATAACATTTAAACGGTGTGGTACTTTCACAAGTGTTGGGTTCAAGCAACAAGACAAACAACAAACTGCCAACAAAATTGATTTAACATACAAAGAAAGTGAAACCAGAATGCCCAAATATATTTACAAAAATAAGAAATATTTACAACAATAAAGTAGCAAATGAAACAAAGTATCAAACAAAATTAGGTCAACTCAAGAGTAAGGGGACGCTAGTGAAGCCAAAATCAAAGAAATAAATATAACAAAACAATTCTAACTCATAAACAAACCCCTTACCTACCTAGAAGCATGAAAAGAAAAAGAAAAGAAAAATCTTCAGCGCCAAGCGCCATGAACTTACCTATACTGAACTAAGTATACAAAAATATAAATACACAGATGGCGTTCACTTCTTACCTGGTGTTTTAAACAATGAATTGACTACGTGTTTGCAGAATGGAAGTCGTACGACATCTTCCTATCCACCTTACTCTGAGGACAAAGTCAACTCTTAATGCAAACTCTTGATTTTTGCCAGGTAAGAGCTGGGCCAAAAAGTAACAAACAAACAATCGAAATAAAGATGTACAAAAATCACAAAGTAGTTCAAAAATGGGCAGAAATAATAACAAATAATTTTATCCAAACGAAAGTTAAGCAAAAACAATGAATAACAAAATCATGTCGGCAAAACACACAAGAAACAGGATCAAAGGAAAAGCGCTCTCCTCTCCGCTCTCCCTGGCGTCCTTTTATGTCATCGCGCCATGTCACCCAATGATGAGTGATGCGTCTCCCAACCAATCGGCTGTCGTGTAGGCGGACCTAAAGGATATGACGGGCTGAGAGGGAGAGAGAGAGAGAAAGAGAGAGAGAGAGAACAGGAGGCAAAAATCCTAACAATATACGGCAACCATAACAAGTGACACCTCTGTTATCAAACAAAACAAAATGAGAGATTCATATGCTGCTCTTCACTTGTTTGATAACAGAGGTGTCACTTTAAATGGCGTGTACAGAAGCTGATCTGGGATCAGTCAGCGCTTACAGAGGAATTACCAATCTATGTCACACGGGTTCCCGGTTGCAAAAAGAGACCGGTTGCAATAGCAAACATGTCGTGTGTATTCGAAAGTCCAAAAATAGAAAACTTAACTTTTACCGTACACCACACTGCTTTTAATGTCAACCGCAGACGTCTTTGGCTAAAAGGGAGCTGAATGGAGTGATGATCAATTAAAAATGCCGGACTCTGCAGTTCTCATTTCATTTCAGGTAAGTTCACGCTAAGCTGAATCATACACTTTACTCATTTTGATTGCAGCAATGATTTCAGCAAAACTGTTAAATATGGTGAATTAAACTGCGGACACTGAATGCTGAGGATGAAAGGTAAACATGTACGTTCACATACCCTGCCGTACAGGTGCAGTTTGCTGTCAGAATGCAGTTGTTTTGCTTGTTGATGATTCCCCAGGCCTTGTAAAGCTCCGTCTTCTTTCCTTGTCTTTGGCTAGGCAGAATCTTGGTTTTTAAAGTTTTGAATCTGGTAATCATGGATCATTATGTCTTGCACATGACCACACAGAACAAACTTGTTGTCATCCAAAGACTTGTAGGCCTTTAACTTCTCTCTTGTAAAGTCACTTGGCGTTTCATTGAGATAGTTGTATATTTGGGGCTGGATGCTTGGCCATTTCGTCTTATCCAATATTCATTAGGAGGGTGCTATGGCAAATGGACCTGCCAGATGAACGGTGCTCACTTTAACGTTCATTTTGCAGAATAACTGTGCTTATCACTGGGTGACGAGCTGTTATAATACGCTGAAAGCATTATGTAAATAATACATATATATAATATGTAAGCAATATAACTTATTCTAAGACAACAACAAACTCTAAACCGCATCGGATGTCATTCCCTCACTGTAAATGCTAGCACTCCCGTTTTTTTATTGCAACCTCGTCGTGCGTGCACCCTGAATGTTTACAAACTGGTAATTCGTCTACACATGCATTCGCTGATTCAGATGTTGCATATAAAGAGTGACGATCGATGCACAGCTTTAATGGAAAGAAAGTGAATGCAGACATTTTTATATTAATTTCAGCGTGCTTTCAAGATTAAATATATATGAGAAATATCAGAAAATACTTAATGATAGGATGAAAGCGGGATAGAATGGTAAAATATGGGAGAATCCCGGAAAATGGGAGGGTTGACATGTATGAAGTGAGCAGGAAGTGTTTGTGGAACAAAATCTTTCAGAGGGAACACAAAACATCTTTGCCAGGGAACGCAAAAACTTAAACATATATATTTTCCTATCACAGTTTTTTCTCCCATCCATTTTTTTCTCCCACCCAGTTTTTTTCCCCACCATCATGTCCCTTTCAGGTCCCCATATTAAATAAACCTATGGTTCAGACATAAAAAATAGTAATCATGACACATACAGTTGAAGTCAGAATTATTAGCCCCCCTGAATTATTAGCTCCACTGTTCATTTTTTCCCCAACTTCTGTTTAACAGAGAGAAGATTTTTTTTAAAACACATTATTAAACATAATAGTTTTAATAACTCATCTCTAATAACTGATTTATTTTATCTTTGCCATGATGACAGTAAATAATATCTGACTAGATATTTTCAAGACACTTCTATACAGCTTAAAGTGACATTTAAAGACTTAACTAGGCTAATTAGGTTAACTAGGCAGGTTATGGTAATTAGGCGAGTTATTGGATACCGATGGTTTGTTCTGTGGACCAGTGTTTCCCAACCCTGTTCCTGAAGGCACACCAACAGTAGACATTTTCAAGCTCTCCCTAATCCAACACACTTGAATCAACTCACCAGAACATTAGAAGAGACTCCAAAACCTGAAGTGAATGAGTGAGATAGGGGAGACATCCAAAATATTTTCTGTTGGTGTGCCTCCAGGAACAGGCTTGGGAAACACTGCTGTAGACTATCGGAATAAATCAACTTAAAGGAGCAAATCATTTTGACATTAAAATTGTTTTTTAAAAATTTAAAACTGCTTTTATTCTAGCCAAAATAAAACAAATAAGACTTTCTCCAGAAGAAAAAACATTATCAGAAATACTGTGAAAATTTCCTTGCTCTGTTAAACATCATTTGGGAAATATTTAAAAATACACACTGAGGCAGGCATTGTGCCGAAACGTTTGTGTTTTTTAAAAATCACCCGAAGAATGTAAAAAGAAAGAAGAAAAATAGTATGAAGCAAGAATTACTTAATGAGCGCGAATCATTACCTTTTTGAAATATGTAAAAAAGAAAAAAAATTTCAAAGCAAAACGGGGCTAATAATTCTGACTTTAACTGTATATAATATATGTACATTATTTTGTGCACTTGTGACACAAAATATCCTACTGCATAGATATGAACTGTGTTTGATGCACATATTTAACAAACAGCTGTAGGTCTATATTTAGATAGTATGCATGATTTGCATATTTTCTTACATTATATCGCAAAACAAATTGATGGTTCAGTCTCTAAATATCGTACTGCACAAATGGCTATGCATTCAGTTAAATTCTAGTATATAGCTCATTTCACAACAATTATTCTAATAATTCTTGTAATATCATAGCTGTCTAATTATATAGCTAATGTACAGTGCTCGGCATAATTGAGTTCACCTCATTTTGAAGATGAATATTTGTATCCATTTCTCAGTGAATATAGGCAATGTATTTTGGTGCATTTAAACAAAACAGATTTATTAAATGGATTTATTTATTAAAATAATATTTTATTCACAGAACATCTTTAGAATTGGAAAGATAATACATTTAAATTCATGTAAAATATTGGGGAAAATTTCTAACGGCAAAATTTCAACAAAATTTTAAACATTTTTTGTTTCTTTTGAATTTTGCTATTTTTTAATTTTGTATTTAATATTTTTGGGGTGTACTAATTTTTTGGACCATTATCATAACTTATTTTATTAGATAAGCTCCAGATTTGGCTTCAGTACTGACTAATCTAATGTATATGGACAAATATAATATTGTAAAGCATTCTATAGAAAATACTCATTTCAATGAGAGATTTGTGAGGGGTGTACTTATATATGCTTTACATTAGGAGAGCGCGGGGCACAAAGTAATGCGGGGTAAAATGTAACAGAGTTTTAAGGTATTTGCTCAGGGTTGACTATGGCATGCTTTAAAGGTTTTTACCACAGTGTTGATGTCTTCCTGCCGATTATTGAAAAAGTTTGACGAAATTTGAATGAGAAACACAGGAGAAACCATTTTTGCAGTATAGAAATATTTTTTATTATAGTCGATATTTTTTATATTTTAAAGAAATCTGTAAAAGTATGAATGTAAAATCTTGTGTTGTTATGATCCCCGTCTTCTAGGCTAAAAGATTAAATCATTTTGAAAGATGTAAAACACAGTGACTGCTAGTCAGTTTTGAGGAAAACACACCACAGTGGGGTTAGTTGTAATAGGGTGTTACAATTAAGCCACACACTGTTGGACACCAATAAAACTTACAAAATAACTTTTGAATTTTGAGTGTAATGTTTAATTTTTTTTTAATAAAATGTTTTTTTAATAGAAATATTTTTTAATAGAACAAAAATAATGGTATTGCTAATACTACACATAAATGCATTTATAATAATGTATAATAATATATAATAATGTCAGCTCAATAGCCTAGTGGTTAGTGCGTCGACATATGGTGCGTACGTCAGGGCGTCCTGAGTTCAAGTTCCGGCTTGATTACATTTCCCTACCATACCCCCCTACCCACCCACCCCCCAAACCCCCCCCCCCCCCTTTCTTCTCTCTCTCTCGCTGCAACTTTTCAGTACTTTCCTATCTAATAAAATAAAAAAAATATGGATCATAATGCATATAAATCCAAATGTCTTTATCCAATAGATAAATAAATAAACATACTGTACTATGAAGAATAAAAAATGAATTGAGCCAAGTACTGAGGCAATATGGCCACTATTTAAAGTAAACTGAATTTAAATTAATTGTGTGTAATCTGCCTTTTTAAGCATGTTTTACAACTAACCCTCTGTCTGTTACAACCTGACCCGCAGTAAATAGTACTCCTGGCATTTTTGACAACACTGCACAGAAACCATAGTTCCGGCGATCATACAACCAGTGCTCATTTGTAGAAGAGGCTTGTGTGTTGATGGTAAAAAACAAATGGTTTGTCTAACCCCATTACTTTGTTCATTATTTAGCCCAAACCAAAAAGTGTTACTTCGTGCCCCGCTCTCCCCTATATATTTATAATCCAGAGTAGCATATACAGACTACATTACAGTAGCATACTGTACATGGTCTATCGTGTATAGCCTACTGTAGCTATGATATATTCCATCATACAGGATGCACCCTTCGACCTTGTTCCTGAATGACAAACATATTATTTACGTTGTAAAAGAAATCCAATATCAGACGGACTTACATGGCCTCGGCGCTGCCCGGTTTCGTGATCACCTCAATTTTGTATTTCGATCCCGTCAGCAATTTGATCGTCCTGGTCTGCCCGAACCTCGTCCCGTCCACCTTATAAAACACGGGTCCGTCGTTGGGCTGGATCTTCAACGAAACGGCGATGTTTATTACCGCGGGAACGTCAGCCATGACTGCTGGATAACGGAGGTCGGTGTGTTTCCAGGGCTCCCGGTGTCACTCGACGGATGCAGGACCGATGCTCCCAGGAAGCTGTTTGAGAGATGCCGTGACGTCATCATCACACCCATACCGCCACCCAGAGCATTTTTCTATCTATCTATCTATCTATCTATCTATCTATCTATCTATCTATCTATCTATCTATCTATCTATCTATCTATCTATCTATCTATCTATCTATCTATCTATCTATCTATCTATCTATCTATCTATCTATCTATCTATCTATCTATCTATCTATCTATCTATCTATCTATCTATCTATCATTTGGTTTTGTTACTTCCTTAATAACATAAAAGAAAATGTATTTTCTCCATTCATTAATTTTCTTTTTGGCTTTGTCCCTCTATTAATCTGGGGTCGCCACCGCGGAATGAACCGCCAATTTATCCAGCAAATGTTTTACGAAGCGGGTGGGTTCCGGCTGCAACCCAGCACTGGGAAATGTATTTTCTTAACCTTCTTATTTTATTAGCACAATTTTATATACATAAATGTAAATTTACAAACCAAAAACCTTTTTTTATATATATATTTTGCTTACTGAAATGCATTATTATTATTTAGAAACTCTATAACCAAAAAAGGCTTCAAAAACAACTGAAATGTGTAAATTATATAATCGTTTTCTTTAATATGTGATGTACATACCCCTTATATCTGTTTTATTATTTATTTATTTGGGGTTATATATTTATTAATTTTCATTTCCTTCTTTAAACTGTACTGTGTTTGTATATTTTTGCATTATTCATAATAAATAATCATTTCATACAATAGTAGTGGCTTTTTTATTATTAGTGCTTGCGAATGTCAAACAAATGCAGTGTAAAATAGGATATATATTATGGTTATATATTTTCAACACGTGTTTTGTGTTCTAGGAATCACAAATATTGCAAATGGCTTATCAGGCATTAGATATACAGATCCTAATCCTATTGTGTCCATAATAACAGTCCCTGTCCAATGTGCTGGGTCAAATGGGCCTAGCATTTGCTTGCATTTCAATTATTCAGTGAGCTTGAAAAGTTGATTTAAAAATATATGGAATAAACACCAAAGCCATAAACATATTTTATATAGATTTTAAAAGTACAATGAATTTTAACAACAACAAAAAAAAAAAAAACGGAGATAAGATTTTTCTCAACACATTTCTAATCATAATAGTTTTAATAACTCATTTCTAATAACTGATTTATTTTATCTTTGCCATGATGACAGTACATAATAGTTTACTACATCTTTTTCAAGACACTTCTATACAGCTTAAAGTGACATTTAAAGGCTTAACTAGGCTAATTAGGTTAACTAGGCAGGTTAGAGTAATTAGGCAAGTTATTGTATAATAATGGTTTGTTCTGTAGACTTTCAAAACAAATATAGCTTAAAGGGGCTAATAATTTTGTACTTAAAATGGCTTTTAAAAAAATAAAACTGCTTTTATTCTAGCTGAAATAAAACAAATAAGACTTTCTCCAGAAGAAAAAATATTATCAGACTTACTGTGAAAATTTCCCTGCTCTGTTAAACAACATTTAGGACATATTTAAACAAGAAAAAACTGCAAAGGGGCTAATAATTCTGACTTTTACAAATGTTTTTATAAACTATTTTAAACTATTAATTTATGAAAATGACAATAGTTATTCATAAATAAATTGTATACAATTGTGTGCCATTTAACCAGTATATTCATATACATATGCATATACATATACATATTTAAATATATTTATTATTACTTTGAATTTACTTAATATTTGAATTAATTTGATATTTTTATATACTTTGAATAATTTTATATTCTGTGATCATGCAAATTAGAAACATTAATAATTCTTACTTTTTTAAGTTGAGGTTTTCTAATATTTGTATTTAATATCAGCTTTGTATGAATGACTGTGGATCTTCTATTGGATTATGAATCTTCTATTGCATCTAATGAAAAGGGAGCTCGCATTAATAACATTAATGATTGGTTCACAAATTAACTTTTGTTTGAAATGGCATAACATAATGCTGTTTATTGGCAATTCTGGACAATAACTTTCAGATTTAGTTTCAAATCGTCCTTTTCAAAATCAAACAATCTTCTCATTTCCCAACATACAGATTTCAATGTCTCAAATAAACATTTTTACATGGCAAATATTTAATAACCATATTTAAAGTGATTATGTAGCGGCAAAGCAAAATGGAGAAATTAAATAACAGTACAATGTACTATAAAAAATGCTGGTTTTCACACTATTCCTTTATGTCCTTTCTATGTTTATTTTTTCTAATTTAAGTGGATTGAACATAAAACAATTAAGTTGTCCTCCCAAAAAAAACTCAAGAATTGTGTTGTTACGGCTCATTTTAAGTAAGTAGTTTGAACAAAATCTTCTTTTTTTGAGTATGCATCAGATATGATTTTAAATAATATATTAGCTTTCATAAAATAACAGCTACAAGATTAAAGGCAAATCATTTTGGCAGTTACACTGAAAATAAAATAAAATAAAAAAAATTAAAAATTAAAAATTTAAAATAAAATAAAATAAAATAAAAATTAAAAAATAAAAAATAAAAAATAATAAAATAAAATAAAATAAAATGAAATAAAATAAAATAAAAAATAAATAAAATTAAATTAAATTAAATAAAAAATTAAATTAAAAAATAATAAATAAAAAATAAAAAATAAAATAAAATAAAATAAAATAAAATAAAATAAAAAATAAATAAAATAAAATAAAATTAAATAAAAAATTAAATAAAATAATAAAAAATAAAAAATAAAAAATTAAATAAAATAAAATAAAATAAAATAAAATAATTAAATTAAATAAAATAAAATAATAAAATAAAATAAAATAAAATAAAATAAAATAAAATAAAATAAAATAAAATAAAATAAAATTTAAAATAAAATAAAATAATAAAAAATAAGTGCACAATTTAGTTGATCCATAAAAAAGAGCCAAGAAAAGACTTCTATCAATAAAATGATAGCATCAAATGAAATCTATGAAACCTCACACAGTCTCACGCTAAATTCATTAATACAACTCAAATTTCCCACATCATCATCATCATCATGTTTCAATCGTCACAGTCTTTGTGCTTTTTTCGCAACACTGATTATGGAGCATCCCATGAAACAATTTTCCCAAAATGCATCAAGTGCTCCAGGGGTGATGTATTAGAGTCTGTTAGTTTCTGATTTCTCTATCTCTCCAGCTCTGCCTCCAGTATCTCCCCCCAGGTCTCCACATCCAGAGGACACATGCTGTTGGCTGGAAGATCATCAGCGGAGCGGATGTTGCTGTATCGGCCCTTCAGCCACCGCCTCTTCACACAACCTTTCCTGTAGTTACGCACAAGAGTGACCTGAAAGAGGAAATGCAGTAAACATTATCAAACAGCCCGATGATTCGCTCTGTATTCCAGTGGATTTGCATTTAAACAACTGACAGAAGTGACTTTGAAATAATATCAATAGACGAAACCAAAGAAACTAAATAAATTATATAGGTATGAACTATATATATATATTCATTCATTTATTCATTTTCTTTTCAGCTTAGTTCCTTTATTAATCAGGGGTCGCCAACTGACCCAGCCGAGGCTCAAATCCAGCGACCTTCTTGCTGTGAGGCGAACGTGCTACCCACTGCGCCACCGTGCAGCCTACCACTAATATATATATTTATATTAATATATTATACACACATATACATATATATACATATATATATACACACACACACTTGAAGTCTTTTTTCTTTTTTAAATATTTCCCAAATGATGTTTAACAGAGCAAGAAAACCTTTACAGTATGTCTGATAATATTTTTTCTTCTGGAAAAAGTCTTATTTGTTTTATTTCGGCTAGAAAAAAAGCAGTTTTTATTTTTTTATGAACCATTTTAAGGTCAATACTATTAGCCCCTTTAAGCAAATTTATTTATCGACTGTCTACAGAACAAACCTTTGTTATACAATAACTTGCCTAATTACCCTAACCTGACTAGTTAACCTAATTAACCTAGTTAAGCCCTTAAATGTCACTTTAAACTGTACAGAAGTGTCTTGTCATATATATATATATATATATATATATATATATATATATATATATATATATATATATATATTTGTGTGTGTACATGTGCATGCATGTGTGTCTGCAGTTTGAGCCCTCTGTATGCATTTTTGTCTTAGAGTACAAAAAACATTTTATTTAATTGAAGAAAAAGAAACTATCATTATATTTTACTACCAAATTACAAAAACTTTATATTTTAAATAAATAAATAAAATTTTATTTTAGTAATATTTATCTAAAATTATCTGTTTATACATTGTTTTTAATTTGTTTAATTTTTATTTTATATCTGTGATATATATTGGCAACATTTACTATATTTACATTTTTCCAAAATTTCAAATCTGTTTTAATTTAGCTTTATTTTAGCAAATAAGGTAATAGTAATAGTTAATAAAGTCTCTATAACTATTATAATAATGTTATTATAATAATAAAATAATAATAATAATAGAATAATAATAATAATAATAGAATAATAATAATAATAATAATAATAATAATATATAAACATATATTATATTATATTATATTATATTATATTATATTATATTATATTATATTATGTTAAATTATATTATATTATATTATATTATATTATATTATATTATATTATATTATATTATATTATATTATATTATACTGTTAATATTGACAATAAACAACTCAATAAGTTTCAGATTTTTAATTTAAGAAGGGTCTAAATGATTTTTGCTGTCCTTTTGAATGAGATACTGTAATATATAGGAAGTGACATCATCTGAATAATTATAAGAGTTTAAAAAAACAGGCAAATTCTTTTCTCATCCAATAAAAATAATTAGTTGTAAGCCTACATTGTAAGTTCACAGTTGAGTTCCCTTTCTGTATTACATGAGAGAAAAAAAGAGCAGGGTTAGGAGGAACACAGCAAGAGGAACTTTTTTTCCAGGCAGAATATCATTTAAACGGACGGTTCACGCAAAAACTGAAAATTCTGCCATCATTTATGTACTTGTTTCAAGCCTGTTCCATGTTTTTCTTCTGCTGCTGCACATAAAGGAAGGTATACTGAAGAATGTTGAAAAAAACAACATAAGGAACTGAATCTACGTCACCTCAAGTTGCAATCTGCCATGTTTTCAGACACGCACATGCAGAATGGAAATAGATGTTGTTGGTTTGCATTGAATCACAGTTCTGACTTTCACTTTCAAACCGTTTTTCAAAGATCTGAGGTGAACTATCAGCTGCTGCTTTCAGGAGTATTACAATAAATGTCATGTAATTTAAATGCATTTAAAGTAACATTGTCTGAATTTAACAATGACTAAAGCACATAATCAGTACCTGAGGTGATTTTTGTTATAGCAGTTTATCTTGTTCTGCTGCGACGTTGTGAAAATAAAAACTGCATGTTGCAGTCGCAAATGGTAAGGACAAAAACGCCTTTTAGCATGGAAAATATACCTTTTATTACGTGTTGCTTCAGTGCAGTTAGGACATGGTTTCAGTATTTTGTAGTGTAAGCACTTACAGTTAATTGCCGATGAGTGTATATATGATATAATAACAAACAATGTAGATCAATGGGATCCAGATCCACAAATTCCCAGAATGCATTGCGCTTTAATGACACATTCCGACAACATTCTTCAAGTTCAAGTTTGGGAATGTCATAAAAGTTTGGAAACACCTGAGTGAGCGTAAATAGTAAAGATTTTTATTTCCTTATTTTGCTATTTTTTGGGTGAACTATCCCTTTAAATGAAAGCGTAATAACAACACAAACCTTCCACGAACATCCATCCAGCCGGTCCCCGTTCACCTCCCTCCGGCAAACCGCAAGCCCCGTGAGGCAGTGGCTCCTCCACAGCTGATCGCTGCCCTCGATGATGTCATTCCAGTGTTTACAGGTGACTGAAGCCTGACACAAACTCCTGACGTCCAGCTCACCGAAGATCCTCACGCTCATCTCTGAAGGAAGAGCCTCGGAGAAATCCCTCTAGAGCGGATTGAGGTAAAGTTAGTTCTATACATATACATATATACTTGCTAAATCATAGGTCTCAAACTCGATTCCTGGAGTGCTGCAGCTGTGCACAGTTTTGCTCCAACCCTAATCAAACACAGCTGATTAAGCTAAATTAAGTCTTCAAGACTACAGGTTTGAGTTGGAGGAAGTTGGAGTTAAACTATGCAGAGCTGTGGCCCTCCAGGAATTGAGTTTGAGACTATTGTTCTAAATAGTGAAACCATATTATACACCAAAGACTATCAAAGTACAACATTGTTCAACTTCACAGTCAATTAAATAGTGCTAATGTTGTTTTGAAGGCATATTATATGCGATATCAGACAGAATATTCGAATTTGAATGGTAAACAATAAAGTGACCCTGTTTTTTTCTCTCTTTCTCTCTATTTATTCATTCATTCATTTTCTTTTCGGCTTATTCCCTTTATTAATCAGGGGTCGCCACAGCGAAATGAACCGCCAACTTATCCAGCATATGTTTTATGCAGCAAATGCCCTACCAGCCTGCAACCCATCACTGGGAAACTCTCTCTTTATTTAACCTTCAAATACAAGGCGTTTTCAACTTCCATTGTTAAACACATTATATCCAAGCAGCATGTAATAAACAGTACAAAATAATAATAATAATAATAATAATAATAATAATAATAATAATAACATATATAAAACATTAAATGATACTAATTCAAATGAAATACAATCAAGGGGGTCAAAGCATATAAATTGACAATAGTATAGAGAGCTTTGAGGCACTTTTCGTTTAAAAAAAAAAATATATATTATTATTATTATTATTATAACCTTTATTTTACCAGGAAAGACACACTGAGATTAAAAATCTCTTTTACAAGAGCGTCCTGGCCAAGATTAAGCAGTTCACATGTCACATGGGTCTAACAAACAAAAAACAGTTAACAGTTAACATGAATCACACTGACAAACTATTCAAAAGATCTACAGACCTGTGTTTCAACTTCTACGTCTTTTTAAAAAGCATTTAGTGAAATCAACTCATTAAACTGCAACCTTGTTTGTAGATTATTCCACGCAAAAGGTGCTGCGTATTTAAAAGCCTTTTTTCCCATCTCAGTCCGCACTTTAGGAACAGACAGTAAACAAATATCCTGTGACCGAAGGTCAAAGTTAAGAACAGGCTTTTTACAAATGTAATTCTGTAGATATGATGGGAGTAAACCCAGTATAGATTTGTAAACAAGGATATGCCAATGCTTGAGCCTACGAATGGACAAAGCAGACCAACCTAGTATACAGCACACAATGATGAGTAAGGGATTTAAAATTAGTTATAAATCTTAGCGCACCATGGTAAACAGTATCCAATGCATGCAGACTTTGAGACGAAGCATGCATATAGATAACATCACCGTAGTCCAATATCGACTTAAATGTTGCATCAACCAGCTTCTGTCTAGCATCAAAAGAAAGGCCAATCTTAATTCTAAAAGTCTAAAATCACTTTTAATTTTTTCACCAATTGCTGAATGTGAGAACTAAAAGAAAGTGCATCATCAAATAAAATTCCAAGATATTTGTACTGGGACACCAATTTAATCTCTGCACCATGAGTAGTAGTAATAGAACCTAGCTTTTGCTTAGTTTGTTTTGAATTTGAAAATAGCATTGGTTTTGTTTTATCAGCGTTTAAAAGTACATTTAAAATTAAAAGCGTTTTAAGTACATTAAAAGCGATCTGTAGTTGAGAAAGGGCCAGATTGGGTGTAGATGCAGTTGTGTATATGACTGTATCTTCAGAGTAATAATGAAAATTAGCATTTTTTATATTTTGATCAATATTATTTATATATATAGTAAAAAGAAGAGGCCCCAATACTGAACCCTGTGGAACTCCTTTAGTTACATTCAAAGTACTAGAAATAAGGCCATCAACTTGCACACATTGATTTCGATTTGTAAGATAATTTTTAAACCAACCAATAGCATGATCAGATAAACCAATACCTTGAGGCGTTGTAACAGCAAGGTATGATCCACTGTATCAAAAGCTTTGGAAAGGTCGATGAACAGGGCTGCACAATGTTTTTGAGTGTCCACAGAATCAATAAAATCATTTAATACCTTAAAAATCGCTGTAATAGTGCAGTGTTCCTTTCTGAAACCTGACTGAAATTTATACATACTTCTGTTTACTTCAAGAAAATGCTTTAATTGATTGTTTACGAATGATTCAAGGACTTTAGCCAGGAAAGACAGCTTAGAAATGGGACGGTAATTATTTGTGTGGTGGAGAACAAACGTTGATTTCCATATCACTGGGACTTCATTTGTTATAAGTGAAAGATTAAAAATATGAGTCAAAGATGGAGCAATAAAATCAGCTGCTAACTTTAAAAAATAAGGTTCTAATTTATCAGGACCGGGCGATTTAGAAACATCTAAATTCTTTTATGGATTTAATATAGAGACTATGCACTGTAGAAAGACAGAGATCCTGTCACATGTTATCATTGTTCAAAATGGACGAATGTGGGAATATAAAGCTAACTTTACCTCAATCTGGAGCGAATCCTGAAGCCCGGAGCAACAACGCCGGTTCAGCTTCTGGCCTGCAGGCGGCGCTACTGCTCCTTCTACAGACATTCTGCATCGCTCGGCCACCTAAACCTTTATTAAACAACAGTTATTCTTAAGACAGAAGTGTTAAATCACAAATCTAATGTTATTTAAGCTATTAAAGTTTAAACCGCGGGTGTAATTAACATTCTGGGCCTCTTTTTATAAGTGGATGCATTGCCGATAATGTAAATCTAGCTAAACAAAGACTAGAACAGTTTTAAAAAACAAACCCAAAATGTTCGCGTTTATATGTCTATTTGAGGTACGATAAGTGATGATATTTGTGAAAATATCGTGTTTAATGTGTAAAGATTCATACCGAAAGCAGCGTCTCGCTGACAGCTGAGGATTTAAACGTCTGTTTTGTTTACGCCAGAAACGTCACCAGACAAGGCTCGCCCCGTACTCACTGCGCATGCGCGTCACTTCAAAACAAAGTGGAGTTATTTTGATTCAGAAGTGTTGTAGGCAAATGTATTGTAAAAGTGACATTTTTGTAATATTTAATGCGTTTTTGCTAATTTGTGCGCAAACGTTTAAAAATGTGTATCGTGTGGGTTGAAACAGCGCATGCTCATAGTTGAGCTGACCGGAAGTCTTTATTCTCCTACGAAAAATGATTATTATTCAAATATTACTACATTCTGGCGTGATCACAGTGTTTCTTTCGCGTTTTTAGTACTCATGAAGCAGCGAGCAGTTCGTTTGCTTGTATGTAACACACTAACGCATTCATCTTAGCCGCCTAAATCAACAGTAAGTAATATCTTGAAGTTAGTTACCAAATGACAGAGTTTGTATAGATGATGTAAAGTGTGGAGAGAGCAGCGCATGCGAGATCAAGATAAGATTTAGAGCAGTTGCACGCACTTTATGTCCTTATTTAACCAGCATTTAGTTTGATTTCTAATTAAAACTGGCATTTTGTTCTGCACAGATCATGCCAGGCTTTGAGCTGGAGCAGGTGGACGGTGGGAATCCTGTGGATCTGCCCTATGGAGAGACCGTCCTGGGCAGAGGGCCATTTCTTGGGGTAAGTGCAGTACATTTTCACCTATATAGCTTAATCATGTATTTATTATCTTATTTTATGTGTTCTTTACATTGTGTCAATTATCAGGGTTAAATTGATAAACATGAATGCCAACTAGGAAGTACAAGGTTCTGTTTGCTTTCTAAGCAGATATAAGATATAGAGCTGTAAAGTTTTTACATTCTGTATAGTAAATATTATATGGGGAAACAAGTCTCTTTGATGCATGTAAATAACAGAGACGCGTATGTTTATGTAAATTTATTCTCAAAATCCTCTCAAATTTGTTAGTGGATATTTTAGGGGTAAAACAGAACAAATGCAGATTGTCTTCATGATTTTATATATATTTAAAGCATCTTTTATGCTTAATTTTCTTCTAATTAAGCATAAAAGCAATTATAAATAGTTAGCATTATTTTAGCAGGAATTTGGTGGTTAAATAAAAACATTATTGCTCAAACTATTTAAATATAATTTGGTTTAAAGCAGCTATACTGTAAGTGATCAATAACAAGCTAATGTTTATTGTTGTAATCAGGACCCAATAATTAAATTGTTGACTATTTAACTGTAAATGTAAGATTTTTTTAAAGACTTTAACCTCTTAAGGGTTTTAACATGCAATTTTTATTTCTCTTTGCTATTTGGGCTTATTGGAACCTAATTAGAATAAAAATCTAAGTATCATCTTTTGATACAATGTACTTTTAGAGGAAATTGATGTCCATATATGTGGACTCGTGGTCCGAATAAAACACTTTTTCCTGAATGTTTTTTAATGCACATTTAACATAGAATTTTTTTTTAAACTTGCTTTGACTATCAGAGTAAAAACTAATTTTTTTTACCCATTTTGGCCTGTTAAAAATAGTGTTTGGGACATTTCATATGCTGCAAAAGAGTTGCAGGATGACACTGCATGTCTGTAACAAAATATAAAACATTAAAAGTATTCTAAATAGCCACTTAAGAGCTAAAATGTGCTGTCCACGTACAGGTATGTGGACACTGAAGCCCTAGGAGGGTAAACTTGCAAAAATAAAATATATTGGCCTGCTAAATGTTTTCTACTTGTTACTTTAGGGTAGAGATGCCCAAAGTAGGGCCCGTGGGCCAAAGTTGGCCCATGGTAACCTATAATTTGGCCGGCCGTCCCATCTGAAAAGAGATTTAGAACGAAGGTTGCGGCAAATTCCTTTAACAGGGATTGACATTTCTAATTTAACATAACTTTTAAACAAATGAAAGCAAAGGCAGGTTCAGCTTGACTTGTGTATTTATCGTTGAACACCATTGTGTAATAAATGTGTTTGTTTTTATTGTAAGAAGAAAAAAAAAGTATAATTATTGATATAATTGAAGTATTTTTTCTATTTATTTTTTCAATATTAATAAATTAGGATATTACCATGGTAGCTTTAATGTAATAGTTTAGTGTATTTACCTTCGGCCCACAATCAAGTTTGGTTTTTGGGCCTTCATAAGAATACGTTTGGGCACCTACGCTTTAGGGCAGGGGTGGGCAAACTCGGTCCTGGAGGGCCGGTGTCCTGCACAGTTTAGCTCCAACTCTGGTCAAACACACCTGCTTATAGATAATTAGTGATCTTGAAGACACTGATTAGCATGTTCAGGTGTGTTTGATTAGAGTTGAAGCTAAACTATGCAGGACCGAGTTTGCCCACCCCTGCTTTAGGGTCTTGAACCAAATCAGTCACTTATTTTGCTGCAATGAGCAACCAAGTCCTGAAGATGGCACTCAAACTCTTATATCTGAGGGTTAGAAATAAGACACTCATATCTCATGAACTGATGTAAATAGTTTTCATTGCGTTAACGAATATCTGTAGTGATCGTTAAACCAACATAAAAGAAGATATTTGGAGAATGTTGAAAACTGATAGCCTTTGACTTCTGTAGGAATTAAAATACAGTGGAAGTCAGTGGTTACCAGTTTCCAACATTCTTTAAAATATCTTTTTCATGTGTTCATTCTTGTTCAACAGAAGAAAGAAACTCTAACAGGCTTGAAATAAGCGGAGGCTGAGAAAATGATGACAAAATATTTGATATTGGGTGAACTATTACTGAACTATTCTGCAAATGGCTTCAAAGCATAGACCATTTGTTTCTGTTTTTTATTGTAATGTGTTGTTTTCTTTTGGTATTGTTTTTGATAATGATTTCATGTAGATCCTTAATTTTTTTTTGTTAGACCACAGGAAGAATAGCCACTATGCTGGGAGTGTCTAATGGGGATCTAAATAAACATGTGAATGTTAAATACCCTATAAAAGCAAAATAACTTTAGTTAATGTTTGTTCAGTTTGAGACCACCCAGCAAATATTTGTTGTGTTTAAAATAAGTCTAATAGACATCTAAAAATACTAGACTAATCATAAAATAAACAGGATTACATGACTATATGTGTGAAGTCTAAACTTTGACATTTGATGACTAGACTAGTATTTTTGGGCTACTCTTTGACATCTGTTAGAGTTTAGGCCAAATTTAGTCTTGCTATAGCCAACCCGTCAATGTTTAGATGTCTATTAGATGTCTATTAAACGTAAAACTGCTTGATGGACGTCTGTAAGCTAATGTGCACCTAAAAGTTGATCACTTTAGCATATAAACATTTAAATTTACAGCTGTTACCCTTCCAAAATGACACATCCTGCTTGTCTCAGACAAACTTCCTGTTTTAAGAGGAAATCTGTCGCAACAAGACTGAAAACTGTGTTCTTCATGTGACAGATAAGGGCTTTAAATCAGCCATATGATATGATGTGAAGTGACCTCATGGTGTCATTTAATGTTCTGCAACATGTATGATGAACGAATTGCAAGTGCCATTGGATCCTCTTTATAAAGTAATACAGTGCATGGACGACCAAAAGTTTTGGAGTGGTATGATTTGTAATGACGCCGTTATCATGCTTTACATTGGCAATTTATTATCAGGTGATACAAGCGACACAAGAAAACCTTAAGCCCTGGTCACATTACATCATTTTGTCATATTTTCGGCACGATTTCCTTGACGTAGGTTGTCGTGGGGAGTCGTAAAGTGACAACTGGGCATCATGACACAAGATTCAATTGTTTCTTCTCGTGTAATGTGGCATAGTTTACAACATACAGTTGAAGTCAGAATTATTAGCCCCCCTTAGAATTTTTTTTTTCTTTTTAAAATATTTCCCAAATGATGTTTAACAGAGCAGGGAAATTTTCACAGTATGTCTGATAATATTTTTTCTTCTGGAGAAAGTCCTTATTTGTTTTATTTCAGCTCGAATAAAAGCAGTTTTTAATTTTTTAAAATCATTTTAAGGTCAAAAGTATTAACCCCTTTCAGCTATATTTTTTTTTGACTGGTCACAGAACAAACCATCATTATACAATGACTTGCCTAATTACCCTAACCTGCCTAGTTAACCTAATTAACCTAATTAAGCCTTTAAATGTCACTTTAAGCTGTATAGAAGTGTCTTGAAAAATATCTATTTAAATATTATTTACTGTCATCATGGCAAAGATAAAATAAATCAGTTATTAGAGATGAGTTATTAAAACTATTATGATTATAAATGTGTTGAAATAATCTTCTCTCCATTAACCAGAAATTGGGGAAAAAAATAAACAGGGGGGCTAATAATTCAGGGGGGCTAATACTTCTGACATCAACTGTAGTTCTTCGATGCCTCACGACACTATCGCAGACAGTCTAGCATGTTTAATTTACTTTCCTGTTCTTCGCGATGAGTTCCGCCATGTGGGTGACACTGCAATAGGAGTACATAATTTCTCAGTTATATCCACGGTGACGCTGTTAATCCGCGGATCTGGTAATCAAAAAATAGGCTGCATGTTTAGCTTACTTGTGTGTCGGTCTCGGGTGGATAAGATCAATCATTGGTTATGCAAACTCTAACTACTTTCTTAAAAATATTAAAGCGTTGTAGGCAGTTTTATCTGACAGACTGACACAAATATGCAGAAATCTCCATTCTCGAGTTTTTCAGTTCTCTCAGCCTTCCAACTCTGGAAGCATGTTCAGTGCCGCTAGATATATCTTGTTAACCACATCACATTTGAAACCTTTGAGAGTCCTGATAAACCATTCAACATATGACATGGAGAAAAAAATGGCAAAATCAAGAAAAACTAAATATACAGAACATAATGTATACAAATAATCTAGCTGCAAGCAGCAATTAAGGGTCCAAGCAGTCCAGAGGCAGAATGAGCAAAGCAGCGCAGAGGCCATGAGAAACAAGCTTAGTAGGAAGTGAAACAATGAGTTTTTGAATACTTTTGAAGTATTTTTCACTTTAAATATCAGAAAATCATAAAAACAATGAACATATGAATGATTTCTTAGTTTCTTAGGCTACCTTTTGACCAGTAGGTGGCACTTTTACCACTTTTTGTCGGTGTAAGGTGACAATAGCTGTGTTTCCATCCAAACATGCAAATTAAACTTATGCGTCAAACTGGAATATTGCATAAAAGACGTGCGAATAAAGCAGCGTTTTCATCCAACAAGTCAAAGAGAACAAAATCATCACTTTCTGATTAACTGGCGCCAAATATCAACAGTAAAAACAGAATTTGCTATGACAGGAGAAGCTGCGTGAATCTTTTCCTCATTTAATGAATGACTTTCACCTCAGAAGACAATGCCGACATGTAATGAACGTGTGGTGGCGTTTGAAGGGGTGAGACGCAGAGCACAGGCTGGATGTAATGAATGCCACTAATACTGAAATGGTTACAGCGTTTTAGCATGACCAAAACAACATTTCAGATGTTTTACAGTGTGCTCAGCCTGCTCCATTCACACACATTTTATCATCACATGATCTTTTATAACAAAATTACTTGACTTTTTTTAATGCACTTGCTGGATTTTGTTTGGTTAGTTTAGTGGTTTATGCGCGTCTTTTCTTATTGAATAAAACGTTTATTCTACTCGGTTATGTGCATACTTTTATATGCGCATATGCAAAATGCACATAAGAATAGGTGGATGGAAACATAGCTAATGACGCACCTAAAGTTTGGTATCAATATATTTAACAAATATAATATATCACAAAAGAAGATATTTTGAAGAATGCTGAACACTGGTAGCCATTGGCTTCTGTAGGGATTAAATACCATGGAGGTCAGTGGCTGCCAGTTTCCAACATTCTTCAAAATATCTTTTTATGTGTGCGTTCAATAGTCCTAATAGAAATTTTGTGCAAAACTTAATTATTACAATTTGGAATCACTATTTCAATTATACTGTAAAATATTATTTATTATTGCAAAGTTACATTTTACAGTAGGGCTGTGCATTATTGTGGGAAAAAAACCTATATATAATAGCATGCTAATTATTGCGAAATTCAGTATATTTAAAAAAAATGATATCCAACATATTTCGTATTATTTCAGGGAAAAAGAAAGCATCGTTAAAATTTTGGAAAGTAAACAGCCTTGTTTTCCTGCCACATAAAACAAATCAGGCATTTTGACAATGTAAACATTCATTCATTTTCTTTTCGGCTTAGTCCGTTTATAAATCAGAGGTCGTCACAGCGGAATGTACCGCCAACTTATCCAGCATATGTTTTACGCAGCGGATGCCCTTCCAGCTGCAACCCAGTACTGGGAGACATCCATACACACTCATTTACACACATACAGTATGGACATTTTAGCTTACCCAATTCACCTATAGTGCATGTGTTTGGACTGTGGGGTAAACCGGAACACCCAGAGGAAACCCACACCAACACAAGGAGAACACTCAACACAGAAATGCCATCTGTCCCAGCCGAGGCTCGAACCAGGGACCTTCTTGCTGTGAGGCGATTGTGCTACCCACTTCGCCACCTTGACGCCACACTATAAACAAACACAAATAAATAAAATGCATACATCATCACTCCCATGTTGTTCTACTTGTAGTTTTATCAACCTGAAAACATCAAGGTTCAATCGGGGAACTTACTTTACGTCTTTGCTGTCTTATTGCTTTCCTAACATGGTCTAATTTTTGGTCATCATTTTGATATTAAATTGCTTATTTATCACAAGCGGTATTCCCATTACATCACAAACCACAGGAGAGGGCAAATTCTTCAGCAGGATAGCGCTCCTTCTCATACTTCAGCCTCCACATCAAAGTTCCTGCAAGCAAAGAAGGTCAAGGTGTTTCAGGACTGGCCAGACCAGTCACCAGACATGAACATTATTGAGCATGTCTGGGGTAAGATGGAGGAGGCATTAAAGATGAATCCAAAGAATCTTGATGAACTCTGGGAGTCCTGCAGGAACGCTTTCTTTGCCATTCCAGATGACTTTATTAATAAGTTATTTAAGTCATTGCAGAGATGTGTGGATGCAGTCCTCCAAGCTCATGGGAGTCATACACAATATTAATTCTGTTTCCACTGCACCATGACTTTATATTCTATGACTTTTGTCTAAGCAAAGCCAGATTATACTGTCCTAATTAAATAATTAAAAATCAAGGCATGATTATATTTTATTTTGTTAAAATAAGTAATCTAGAGGTCTTCGCCTTTCATATAAGCCACTTCTGATACCAAATGATCAACTAGAAATCAAGATATTATTTGTTTTTCCTAAAACTTGGATAGGCTTTTGTCAGGTGGTCTAAATATATTATTTCCTTATCATGATGTAGAAACATTAATAATTAATTACTGAAAGGGGTTGTTCTGCTTAACAATGTATTGTTAAGAATGTATTTGATATAGAAACGGGCCTGTAGATGTTCTGATTAGTTTTAATTGTCATTTTTTTGTGTGTTTTGATGGATGAATTAAGTTATCTATTACTTTTCTTAAACCCATGTGAACTGTATACTGCTTAATTTTGGCCAGGGCGCTCGTGTAAAAAAGATTAGGCTTTTTTCCTGGTAAAATAAAGGCTATAATAATAACAATAATAATAATAATAATAATAATAATAATAACTACAATACTAAAGAAATCATTTCTAACAATATTATATGCATATTTCCTTGCCACTTTTGATTGATTTAATGCATCCTTGTTCAATATGAAAGTGCCATTAATATGATGCATTCATGTGTTTCCCAGTAAACCGCAGTTCATCAATATATACCCCTCAATATTTCTGTTGTTCTCTGTCTTCTCTCTCCATCAGGTGAATGATAAGAGGGTTTCCAGGAACCATGGCATCCTTGAGAACCAGAGTGGTGTGCTGCGCCTGAAGCCTGTAGGTTTTATTTTGGTCCTCTAATGTGGGCTCGGGAGTCGTGATGATGGGTTTGTCATTTTAGACTCTCGTGGTGAATGAAAGCAGCGCTCGCCTTTGATAAGAAGACGTTAGAAGTTTTTAGAAACGAGCTCGCTCTCTCTCTTTAAAGCCGCTGTCGCTCTTAATTACACGTGTCGTTATGGCCTCTTAGTCATGCTGTCATAGCAACAATGAGGAGGGTTTTAGCCTCCATTGATCTTTTGACTCGGAGTATTTAATAAGGGCTTGTATCGGTCTCATGAATATTCATATTGTTGATGGGTAATTGGATTAAATTGGTGCCCTTGTGATGAAGTACACTAAAACATTAAGAAGGGGTACTTAAAATTAGTTTGTGTAAACGGGATGTTTTTATATGCTTAATTATGTGTAATTAATATTCTAAATTTTATTTTTTAAAACATTTATATCCATTCATTTTTCTTTGGCTTAGTCCTTTTATTTATCAGGGGTCGCCACAGCAGAATGAACCGCCAACTAATCCAGCATATGTTTTACACAGTGGATGCCCTTTCAGTCGCAACCCAGCACTGGGAAACATCCTTACACACTCAATGACACTCATACACTATGGCCAATTTAGCCTACCCAATTCACCTGTACCGCATGTGTTTGGACTTGTGGAGCACCCAGAGGAACCCAAGCCAACACGGGGAGAACATGCAAACTCCACACAGAATCGCCAACTGACCCAGCCAGGACTCAAACCAGTGATCTTCTTGCTGTGCGGCCGACAGTCCTAACCACTGAGCCACTGTGTCGCCCCATTTATATTCATATTAAATATTATTATTATTAATATTATTATTTGAAGTACACTGGAGCTTCTGCACAAGTGTAATTCAGTGTCTTATTCACTTAAAGTTTTGCATATGTTTTTTGTGTCATCATATTTTTGTAACTGAAGTAAAGATGACTTGAAGAATAAAAACCACATTTAAAAAGATAAAAGCATATTTAAATGAACTTCAAAATGTCAAAACATAAAAAAAACTGATTAAATAAATCATTAAAATAAAAAAAAAACAATAAAAAATCAATTAAAATGCAGAGCGAAAATAATAAAACAAATATTGAAATCCTGCTAATTATAAGTAAAATGTAAACATAAAAGTACAACAACAAAAAAGGTTCTGAAGAGATTTTTGTTGACGTTTAACTATTGAATTCAATCAGAAAACAAATTTAACCTGCTTCTTTGCAAAACTCTGGTTAGGGCTGCACAATATTGGAAAAATCTGATCTTGTGATATTTTATTTTTCTAAGATAAATATTGTGATATGAATATAGTTTCACAAGATAGTTGGATTAGCACTATTAGGTGGTTTTCAGATACAGAAATTGAATAATCATAATGCTAAAAATGCTTTTTTATTTGCTTTGTCCCGTTTTTAGACCAAATATCTAAAAATTTGTAGATCAAGAAAAAATTTAAGAATAAATGAGGCAAAATTAAGAGTTTTTCTTTAAAACAAGCAAAGTTTTTTGTCAGTGGAGTAAAATTATTTTATTTTTGCTTTGAAATGTAGATTTGGACTAGAATCAAGACACTTTACATTTTTTACTCATTTATTTTTTGCATAAATCATAAATTCCATTAAAATAGAGTAATTAAATAAAATTCTTTAGCTCCTGGTCAACTATAATCCAAACTCAACATTGCAGATCTTGCAGTGTGACTATTGCGGATGCACACGTTGCGATATCGATGCTGAAACGGTAAATATTGTGCAGCCCAGGTTCTGATAATGCCTGTATGTGAAAAAAAAAACATACAGTTGAAGTCATAATTATTAGTCCTCCTGTGATTTTTCAAATATTTCCCAAATGATGTTTAACAGAGGAATTTTTCACAGTATTTCCTATAATTTTTTTTCTTCTGGAGAAAATGTTTTGTTTAATTTCGACTAGAATAAAAGCAGATTTTAATATTTAAAAACCATTTTAAGTCAACATTATTAACCCCCTTATTTGTTTTTTATGGTCTACAGAACAACCCATCGTTATACAATGAATTGCTAAATTAACCTAGTTAAGCCTTTAAATGTCACTTTAAGCTCAATACTAGCATCTTGAAAAATATCCAGCAAAATATTATTTACTGTCATCATGGCAAAGATAAAATAAATCAGTTATTAGAAATGAGTTATTAAAACTATTATGTTTAGAAATGTGTTGAGTAAAATCTTCTCTCAGTTAAACAGAAATTGGGGGAAAATGTAAGAATTAAAATGTAACATGAGGGCTAATAATTCTGAATTCAACTGTATGCAAAAAAGAATAATATTGAATGACCTGTGATTAACCAGCATTTCTCTTGATTTCCATCCTCTAGACACACCTGAACCCTTGTTTCATTCAGACAAACATCATAGCGCCGCCTCAGCCGCTGGAGAAGGACCAGTGGCACTGCCTGAAGGATGGAGACATCTTTTCTCTAATGCCTGGAAAATACATTTACAGAGTCCACATTAAAGAAGACGATCAAACCCTCAGGTGATTCAGCCTGTCGCTCAAAGAAAAATCATATTCAAGTAACAGTACTAGGGCTGCACAATATATAGTTTCAGCATTGATATCGCATCATGCACATCCGCAATAGTCACATCGCAAGATATGCAATTTTGAGTCTGAATTATAGTTGACCAGGAGATACAGAATTGTATTTAATCGCTGTATTTATATGGAATTTAAACGATTTATGCACAAATAAAAGGTTTTCCCACTTAGAATTTGTATCTTGTTTCTAGTCCAAATATCATATTCTTGTGGAGTGCCCCATTTTTAATGTTATCAGACAACAATTTTTATCTGGACAGACTTTAAATGAAATATTTTTAAATGTGAATCCATCTGAAATTGTAAAATTTTTATCAAAAGGAAACCTTAAACTGTTTTAGATTTTTATCTTGTATATTATTATTATTATTATTGATATTTATGTATTTTACCTTGTGTATTATTTATTGCTGTTAATTACTTTTAATTATTAAAATATTTTCATATTTATAGAAAATTGGTATTTATAAAACGTGGTAAGTTTGATCTATTTTTTTTTGCCATGGCATAGCCAAAGAAGCTGAAATGGCAATAAAAATAAAACTCCCTCTCTCTCTCTAGTCCAAATATCTACATTTCAAAGCGAAAGCAAGATTATTTTAATTATCTCACTGGCAGATAATTTAACTTGTATTAAGGAAAAACACTTATTTCTTCTGAAGTTTTTTTTTTAGTGAAGCTGCTTTGACACAATCTACATTGTATAAGCGCTATGCAAATAAAGGTGAATTAAATTGAATTGAATTAAAAAACAACTATATTTTTACTTGATCTTAGAATGTTTAGATATTTGGTGGTCTAGAAACGAGACAAAGCAAAGCAAGAACAGCATATTTTGTATTGCAATTATATAATTTCTGTGCCTGAATAATACTGTTTGGCCCAATCCCAATTCTATTTTTGCACCCCTTCAAAATGTACCCCTAAGAAATGGGACAGCACTACAGCACCAGCACATGTCATCGCGATCTCTTGCTTCATATGAGATCAGATGATGGCGACTGCTGTAGTTATTCCAGTTGTGTTAGTTTTTGGTATTTATCTTCAGGACATCACTGAAGGCATATATCATGTTATCATAACGATATAATGTGGCAATAAGATCGTAACTATACTGCACATTTACACAGTGGCCATATTCATCTATTTAAACACACGAAAACAACATTAACTATATTGACCTTATTCTTCAATGCGGAAGTGTGCGCGTTGTTGCGATTGTTTTAGAACTTCCGATTCAGTTGCCTATGGGAAAAATGACTAGGAATAATAAACGGCAAAAAAAAAAACGGTCAAACTACTTTCTCTACAAACAGGTGTTTGCATTAGAATACAGACAAAGTAGAATAATATAATAAGAAAATATCAGTTTGCAACACCAAGCAGCAAAACGAGCTGTTTTTAACGTTTAAAAATGAATGGAAGTGAATGAGACCGGAAGTTTCGAGGCAAAATGATTCAAATGGCCGCGCCCACTCGTACGCGGAGAATAAGGTGAATAGCTGGCACTGTAAAAAGCTGATTTCCAGCCACTAGACTTTTCTGACAGGGTATTCGAGTGTCATTGGGTGACAGATTGTTGTGGGGCTGCTGTACAGGAGTTATAATTATGGATTATAGACAGTGAAATTTAGCTGTTTTTATTTTAGCATTTTTTTTTAAAAAGCATGATGGTAAAACACGAATGCGGTTATCAGGGTGTCCGCGGGGCGGAGCGAAACAGACGGCAAAATAGGAAAATGTAAGTTTGCGTACTCCTGGTTGGAGAAAGACGAGTTTAAACAGTGACTGAAGCCTGTCGCTGAAAACAACCGCGTAATTAATTTTTTTAAGCTTTGTTTCTTCCGAGCTTGTCTGAGTTCTGTTGCATGGTTGTGCTCCATTGATTTATATAACTACAACTGATCATTAACAACTGTTTATTAAGTTAAAGGTCTTATACTGACTAGAACTTGGTGGCGATGAGCTCTTAAAATATTCTGAGAAGGTCTTTAAAAAGTCTTAAAAAGGTATTGAAATGATCTTTAGGATTCTTGCATATAGCCTGGTTATGAATGCATTAAAACATGTGCTTGTTTGTTGTAAAAATTCATAATAATGACAAAAAAATACTAATTTGTGGATCTCCGGACTTCCGTGTGCAGCCATACTGCCATTGTAGCCTGTGTATTCTGTAAAATTTTCGTACACCTTAGTTTCGAGTGTGGTCCTGAAAAAATCTCAGTTTTAAAGGTTTAATCTACCCCTTCTTCTTAGCCCTATGCCTTCAAGTTAAAGAGAACTGGGACACCCCTACCCCTTCACAAAAACGCGCAAAACAAGGGGTAGGGGGAAGGGCTAAGGGGTAAAATTGGGATTGGGCTTTAGACTCCCCAGAAAAACCATCAAAAAGCGCTATTCAGACTGTTTTGTAAAACTGTATCGCAATATTTATCACAGAAAAATAAAATATAGCAATATTTTCTTTTAATATCGTGCAGCTCTTTAAAGTACTATTTCTTGCCCAAAAATGTGCAGTTAAAGTACAAGTCTTCTTGGACACTGTTAATGCTTCCACACACTGCATGTTTGCTGCATGTATAAAGCGCCCGTGTCTTGAGGTTGTTCTGTGTGATGATTTTTCTACGCTTGATTTGATTGGATGGGAATCACAGGACTGATTATTCTACCCGGCCAATCAAATATAAAAAAATGTACAAGTAAAAAAAGGACAATAGTGTAATCTGGCGTAATCATGATGAATCACAAAAGCAGTCTATTATAGGCAGAATAAGGTCATCTGACCAATCAGAGCCGAGTAAAAGCTCAGAAACACTGAAATAGAGACTAAGTCGAAGGAAAATGAGTGTATGGATCTGAAAGAAGAGCTGTATTCTGCAGTGACAATTGTTTTTATTCATTCATTAATTCATTTTCAGCTTAGCCCCTTTATTAATCAGGGGTCGCCACAGCGGAATGAACCGCCAACTTATCCAGCATATGTTTTACGCAGTTGATGCCCTTCCAGCCACAACACAGTACTGGAAAACATCCATACACACTCACTCACACTCACACACTACAGACAATTCAGCTTACCCAATTGACCTATAGTGCAAATCTTTGGACTTGTGGGGAAACCGGAGCACCCGGAGGAAACCCATGCGAAGGCGTCGAGAACATGCAAACTCCACACAGAAATGTTTTTTAAATGGAAAGCTTTTATTGTCGCATGGCATTAGCCTATTATAATACAAATGATTTTAGTCTCATATTTAATGTTTATGGTTCAAAACTATTAAGATTTAAATTGAGTCCTGATGGACGTCCATAATTACAGAAGTGAAGCCGGTTGTTAATGTTTCACTTTGACTTCAGATTCTATTAAGCATGTGAATATTCTGGCCTTCATGAATATTCAGATGTGCTCATGCACGTAGTGTCATCTTTAAATAGCGGCCTTTATTAGATCCGGCCATTTATCTCCTCTTTCCCTCTAGTCATGATAATGAGTGTCTGTTCATTTTGACATTTACTCAAGGGTGCTTTCACATCTGTAGTTCGCTTCATTTGGTCAGGACCAAGGGCAATAAATGATACATTGTAGCATTTTCTGCCGTCTTTGGGTCGTTTTCACACCACACTGCTGGCTTTGGTCTGAACCAGATGAAAATAACCAAAATGCAGTCATCTGACAAAATTCACATCTCTTATTGGCCAGATGTTGTTAAACATATTTCCTAAACTGCTTATCGATTGGTCAGAATTCACATGTGGGTAAATGCCAAAGGAACTCCCGCATGTAAACAAACCGGCAGACACAATAACGCTTTTTACCATGGAGCTACAACTGCGCTGACTGATTGTATCCCTGCTCATCGTATACTATATAGTTTGTATACATCACTTTAGACAAACTCTACTTTTCGAGAATGAAGCGCGACTGCGGCTGGAAAACAATGTTTTAATGCATCGCACGTCACTTCAGGAGGAGGCGTGAATTAATTTAGCTAATATGCGACATGGTCATCTTGCGGAAATATTACCAACGACCCATCAGGTAATGTTTTTCCCTCTCTTTTCCTCTCTGTTGGTAAAGCGCTGTCAACAAATATGAGAGGGGTCTGGATGCAGACCTGGTGCAGTGCAATCTGAGCTGCATCCAATGCTTTTTAATGCGCTCACCTAACCCCACCCCTAACCGTCACAGTGACGTCACTAGCCCCATTGAGTGCATTGTGTCCGACACCGCATCGCTGAGTGATGCAATCTCAGCTTGCATCATAAAGGCTGCATCCAGATACTATTGACAAATATTTTTCCTTCACACCCCATAATGCACAGCGCATCGGCCTACGGCAGCTGGATTAACGTTAGTCCAAAAGGCGCAGTACTTTTTGCGGTTGGGTCTATTTTAGTTCTGATTAAATTCTCACCACAAACGAACCGCTCCAGGGTTCGTTTGAAAGCGTACCGAGACCACTACTTCAAGGAGGTCTCGGTACGCTTTTTTGGTGCGCTTTTGGTGCGCACTCGAGTACAATTGGTGCATTTACATCTGCCCAAACGAACCGCACCAACTGGGAAAACAAACTCTAGTGCGATTCAACCGAACTAAATAAGAGCGGTGTGAAAACACCCTAAGAAATTGATCTGTGACCTGTAGAGTTGAGTTTAAAGGACACTTTTATAGATTTTTTTGTTTGTTATAACGAGCTTACATTCATGAATTCATTCATTTTTCCTTTGGTTAGTCTCTATTTCAGAAGTTGCCACAGCGGAATGAACCACCAACTATTCAAGTGTATGTTTTATGTAGCGGATGTCCTTCCAACCATAACCCAGTATTTGGAAACGCCCATACACACTCATTCACACACACTGCGGTCAATTTAGTTCATCAATTCCTCTATAGCGCATGTCTTTGGACTTGTGGGGGAGTAAACCCGGAGTAAACCCACGCCAACACGTGGAGAACATGCAAACTCCACACAGAAATGCCAACTGACCCAGCTGGGACTCGAACCAGCGACCTTCCTGCTTTGAGGCCACTGTGCTAACCACTGAGCCACCGTAATAAGCTTCCAGACTCTTAAAAATGGACATCTTAAAAAAGAAAGATGCTTTGATACACCCAGATGATAAACGAATGATAAGAGCCACCGTGACCAATCGGCTCTGAACGTGTTCATTTGCATACATTTAAAAGTCAGGCCTTTCATCTGTGAAATTAGACAATTAGGATGCTGTCTCTATTCGTACGCCGAGCTCGCGCTGACGAGGGATTGTTGATTTTGTTTTTGTTAATGGAGAATTGTGGCCATGCATAAGCCTCGAGTGGAAGGTCACAGTTGTTGCGTCTGAATTGTGATGATGGTTATGTCGTTTTACTGAAGTCTGGTGCTTTGATTTGGAGACGTAGAGATGAGTTTTTTTTGTTCACAGGAACAGTCAGGCATTTGGAGAGGATGTGGAGGTGGAGAAGTGTTTGTCTGAAGACACACTCGAGGCCAGCAGCTGCACACACTCCAACCTGAGACACACACATGCAGAAGATGAAGGACCCGCTGGTTCTTCACACACTCTTGCCTCTCTAAATGAGGTGCGTGTGTGTCTTTGTGAGTGTGTTCTGGTTATGTGGTAAAAAAAAAATTGTGTAGTGACAAATGACCTCTCTGTCTGTCTGTCTGTCTGTCTGTCTGTCTGTCTGTCTGTCTGTCTGTCTGTCCACTCATTCATCCATCTATCTATCTGTCTATATAACTGTCTGTCCATCTATCTAACTATCTGTCTGTGTTTATCCATCCATCCAACATCTGTCTGTCTATCCATCCATTTATCTGTCTATCCATCCATCCATCCATCCATCTGTCTATCCATCCACTCATTCATCCATCTGTCTATCCGTCTCTTTCCATCTATATAACGTCTGTCCATCTATCTATCTATCTAACCATCTGTCTGTATTTATCCATCCAACCAACATCTATCTGTCTGTCTATCCATCCATTTATCTATCAATTCATCCATCCGTCTATCTTTCCATCTATCCAAACGTCTATCTGTCTCTGTCTATTCATCCAGCTATCCATCCATCCATGCATCCATCTCTCTATCTATCCAACTGTCTGTCTGTTGTTCAAGTGTTCCATCCATCCCTCTATCTATCTATATATCTGTCTATCTATCTAATGTCTATCCGTCTGTCCATTCATCCATCTATCTATCCAACCAACTGTCTGTCTATCATTCATTCGCTCCATCCATCCATTCATTCAATCGTTCCATCCATCCGTCCATCTAACATTTAATAATTCAGTCGTTCCATCTTTCCATCCATCCATCCATTCATCTATCTGTCTGTCTATCTATCTAATGTCTATAGGTCTGTCCATCCATCCATCCATCCATCCATCCAATTGTTCCATGCATCCATCCATGTAATAATTTCATCCATCCATGCATCTATCTATCTGTCTCCCTATCTATTTAATGTCTATCCATCCATCCATATATCCAGCCAACCGTCTATCTATCTATCTATCTATCATTCTGTCATTCCATCCATCCTTTCATCCATCCAATTGTTTCATCCAACGGTCCATCTATCTTTCAATGATTCATTTGTTTATCCATCTATCCGTTCATCCATCCATTTCATCTATCCATTCATCCATCCATTTCATCTATCCGTTCCATCCATCCATCCATCCATTCAATCATTCCATCCATTCATCCATCTGTCATTCAGTGATTCAGTCGTTCCATCCATCTGTCTGTCCGTTCATCTATCAACCAACCATCTCACTATTTATCATTCAGTCGTTCCATCCATCCAATCGTTCCATCCATCTGTCCATCTATCATTCAATGATTCAGTCGTTCCATCCATTCATCCATCTGTTTAATCTATCTGTTCAATCCATCCATCCAATCATTCCATCCATCCTATCGTTCCATCCATCCATGCATCTATCGTTCAATCCTTCTATTCATCTATCATCTTTCTTTTTTCTTTCTTTCTTTAATCATTGTTCAATTCACCTCTCTGTCTTTCCTTCCTTCCTCCTTTAGTTCAGTTTTTTAGGAAAACCTGCAGGGTCTATCTCAGTATAGTGGATGTCTATGGTGCTCAGTGGCTTAAACTTTCAAATTGCAGTTTCAGTGCAGCTTTTAAAATGATCCCATCTAAGGAACAAGGGTCTTGTGTAGTGATACAATGTAAAAACAGATCGTGGAAACTGCAGTTTGGAAGTTCAAACCACTGAGCACCGTAGATATCCACCAAATAGAAATATAACACGTGTTCCTCAAAACACCCAGAAAAAACATCATTTCCTTTTGACTGAAGAAAGAAATGAACATTTTTGGATTGTGCTGGTATGAGTAAATTATCAGGAAATGTTCATTCTGGAAGTGAAGTAATTCTTTAATGGACGCGTAATTTCATCCCGATTATAAATGTGGATTTTGGTGATTTAAGCATTATTGTACTGGATCCTGATTCACGAGTTCACTGTAAATGATTTATTGCAGGACTTATCCTGCTTTTATTATGACTGCTTTTGCCATTATTTGAAAATTCCTGCCTCTGTTTTGTGGTCTTGTTTCTCTATTCCCCCTCAGAAATCATAACATTTTTAATAACATACTCCTACTAGAACTTTATACATTCAGTAAAGTGTGTCTGTCATTTTCACCATTTTTGTATTTTTCCCATGTTGTCAATAGAGAGACAATGTGTTATTTTTGGGGAAATACAGAGAAAGAATTATATAAGCTTAATTGTGTGTGTGCGTGTGTGTGTGTAGATTTATCTATATCTATACATTTACATCTCCACTCACTAGCCACTTTATTAGGTACACCTTAGTAGTACTGGGTTGAACCCTCTTTTGCCTTCAGAACTAAGCCACTGGCTTAATCCAAAGATTCAACGAGGTACTGGAAATATTCCTCAGAGATTTTGGTCCATGTTGACATGATAGCATTACGCAGTTGCTGCAGATTGGTCGGATGCAAAAAAAATTGTCGGCCCAAAGGTGCTCTATTGGATTGAGCTCTGGTGACTGTGGAGGCCATTTGAGTACAGTGAACTCATTGTCTTGTTCAAGAAACCAGTCTGAGATTATTTGCGCTTTATGACATGGCGTGTTATCCTGCTGGAAGTAGCCATCAGAAGATAAGTGCACTGTGGTCATAAAGGGATGGACATGGTCAGCAACAATACTCAGGTAGGCTGTGTCGTTGACACAATGCTCAATTAGTACTAATAGACCCAAAGGGTGGCAAGAAAATATCCCCCACACCATTACACCACCGCCAGACTGAACCGCTGATATAAGGCAGGATGGATCCATGCTTTCATGTTGTTGATGCCAAATTCTGACCCTACCATCCGAACGTTGCAACAAAAATCGAGACTCGTCAGACCAGGCAAAGTTTTTCTAATCTTATATTCTGCAATTGTGGTGATCCTGTGCCAATTGTAGCCTCAGTTTCCTGTTCTTAGCTGACAGGAGCGGCACCCGGTGTGGTCTTCTGCTGCTGTAGCCCATCTGCCTCAAGGTTGGATGTGGTGTGTGTTCAGAAATGCTCTTCTGCAGACCTCACTTGTAACGTGGTTATTTTAGTTACTGTTGCCTTTCTATCAGCTGGAACCAGTCTGACCATTCTCCTCTTGCATCAACAAGAGGGCATTTGCCCCCACAGAACTGCCGCTCACTGGATATTTTCTCTTTTTCGGACCATTCTCTGTAAACCATAGAGATGGGTTGTGCATGAAAATCCCAGTAGATCAGCAGATTCTGAAATACTCAGATCAGCCCGTCTGGCACCAACAACCATGCCACATTCAAAGTCACATAAATCACCTTTCTTCTCCATTTTAATGCTCTGTTTGAGCTGCAGCAGATCGTCTTGACCATGTCTAAATGCACTGAGTTGCTGCCATGTGAGTAGAAATTTGCATTAACGAGCAGTTGGACAGGTGTACCTAATAAAGTGGCCGGTGAGTATACCTACACACACAATTTATAAATAACATTGAAATTAAGCAAATATGTTAAAGTCACAATTATTAGCCCTTCTATTTCCCAAATAATGTTTAACAGTGCAAGGAAATTTTCACAGTATTTCCTATAATATTTTTTCTTCTGGAGAAAGGCTTATTCATTTAATTTCAGCTAGAATAAAAGCAATTAGTCATTTTTTTAAACCATTTTAAGGTCAATATTATCAGCCCTCTTAAGCAATATTTTTTCCAGTTGTCTACAGAACAAACCATTTTTTATTTTCTATTTATTTTGTGTTTTTAAGGCACCATCCAAGAGCCCTCAGGACAAGTCCACTCTGCCCCTGAGGAAGCGTGTTTTGCCAGCCTGGATGACGGCTTCAGCTGCAGCCAGTCCATCGCCTGCCAAAGGTACTGTCCCCAT
Organism: Danio aesculapii; assembly: GCF_903798145.1. Taxonomy (NCBI): domain Eukaryota; kingdom Metazoa; phylum Chordata; class Actinopteri; order Cypriniformes; family Danionidae; genus Danio; species Danio aesculapii. The sequence continues at coordinate 9,105,581 of NC_079435.1, read as the reverse complement.
GACAACCTCGCTAGTCTTCTGTCCGTCTCACACCCATTGAAGAAAAAAAGAAAGAAAAGAAACCTGTGGCTGAAGGATAAAAGTGAGAAAGCAGTGGGAGTTTGTCTGCATCTGCTTGTCAAATGGGTTTGTGTGCTGTATGTGAATGCTTTCAGATGTCTCTCTGGTGCACACAGAAATGCAGATCCACAAATGCAGATGTATCACTAATATGCTTGTAAAAGAGCAAGTGCAGATTCTCTAAACACCTCATTAGCACTAAACCTGTCATATTCAGCTCTCCATCTGGAGCTTGAGTTGCTTTACACAGCGCTCTTATGTTTCTCTTCAGCTCAGTTATATATTAGATGATTTTGGATCTCTGGCGAATAGCTAGTATGTTTATTCCACCTTCTGATTCATTATGTACATTACAGTCAGTGCTAAAGTGTGATATATCCTTAGCCATAATTCAATAGCAGGGTCCTACTATTTTTGCTATTATTTTATTTTATTTATTATTTTATTTATTTTTTATTTAATTTAGTTTTTTTATTATACATTTCTATGTATTTTTATTTTTTTAATTTTAATTTCATTTTTTACAATTAATTTGTTATTTTAATTAAATTTTTTAAATAAAATTTTTTTTATTTAACTTTTTCTTTTATTTTAAGTTTTTATTAATTTTAAATTTTATTTAATTTCAATTTAATAAAATTTACTTTTTATTTAATTTAATTAAAATTTTAATTTAATTTAATTTATTTTTTATTTATAATTTTTTTATTTAATTTTATTTAATTTACTTTTTATTAAATTAAATTTATTTATTTTAATTTAATAAATGTTTTATTTTACTTAATTTTTTATTTAATTAAATTTATTTTTTATTTATTTATTTTTTATTTAATTTTATTTAATTTACTTTTTATTCAATTTAATTTATTTATTTTAATTTAATACATTTTTTATTTTACTTTATTTTTTATTTAATTAAATTTATTTTTTATTTATTAATTTTTATTTAATTTACTTTATATTCAATTTAATTTATTTATTTAATTTAATAATTTTTTTATTTTACATTTAATTAAATTTAATTTTTATTAAAATTAATTTTAATTTTATTTATTTCTAAATTTTATTTAATTTTTTACTTTTTTATATTTATTTATTTATTATAATTTTTTATTAAATTGTTTATTTTATTTATTCCTATAATTTATTTTAATTTATTTTTTCTTTTATAATTTATTTATTTTTTTTTTATTTTATTTTTTTATTTATATTTTACTTTTTTATACTTTAATTTTTATTATGAAAACTATTTTATTATTATTTTTATTAAAAAAAAAAATTCTATTTAATTTAATTTATTTTAATTATTTTATTTTATAAAATAGAATAGCAACATAGAATCAGAATGGATGATAAAAGTGGAAATGCTTGAAATGTCACAAAGATTTTGTGTCTGGAAAATGGGAGAAAATTTGGTAATTTTATGTTTTAAAAATGCATAAATATTTTGTATAAATATCATTTATAAATTATTTTTTCTTATAACATCAAATTATATTTTTTTGATAGAATTTATTTTTGTTTTATTTGGTTTGTCAGTGATTGAGTGACTTATATTTGTAAATTATTTTATTATTATTATTATTATTATTATTAATATTATTATTATTTAATATATGTTGCATATTTATTCCAAAAAATCTAAATTAGTAATATTCATGTTTTTTATTCATATAATATTTAATAATGTTAATGCTTGAAAATAAAATGGCCTATTAAATCTTCAAGCATTTGAGCAACCACTGCAAATACAACGATCTGATTATTCTTAAAAGGCATTCTCAAATAAATAATTATTGCCTGTATTTTGCATATAAAAATATGGTGGTGGATATTATCACAATATATTGAAAATTGCCATACGTCTAATATTTACTTAATGATAATGCTGACATTATCCATCAATAAACATTGTGTTTGTCCTGTTTTCTCAGTAGCCAAAGCAACCCCTACAAAAGCCAAACGGGTTGCGACACCCAAGCGGGCAACTGGACCAAAACGGACTCGAACCGCAGCGATGTCATCCGAGGAAGAGGAGCTGGAGGACAAAACGCCCAAGAGGAAAACAAAAAGACTGAAGAGCGACTCTGAAGAGGAGTCCATGCCACCTCTGGTAGCTCATACTGTACACTTGACAATTGTGCATAATAATGTAATATACCAATGACTGCAGAGCTCACAAGATGTGTTAAGCATATAGTTTTGTATGGGGAAAAATATAGCTGTCAATAGAGTGTGTTTAAACGACCAGCGTCATTGTTATGAACTCCAAATGCGCTGAAATATTTGCCTCACAGACATGAGAGTTAAACTTTTTTTTATTAAAATGTTTTTATTTAATTTAATTTTAATTTAATTCATTTTTTTGTTTATTTTTTTATTTAATTGAATTGAATTTATTTTATTTTTTAATTTAATTAATTTTTTTATTTAATTTTAATTATTTTGATTTTATTATATTTTTTATTTTTTAATCATTTTATTTATTATAATTTTTTATTTTATTTTTTAAAATATTAGATTTTAAAAATATATATATTTTATAAAATTTTTATATAATTTAATAAAAAAAGTTAATTTTTTATTTTATCTACACCTTCCTTTCTTCATGTGTTCGATTACTTTTTTCCTGCGTCATTTCATTTGATCACACATAACTTTCGTAAAGTTTTGTTTTCTTTGCATATATGGGTTTCTTTGGTTGTTATCAACATCTGAGGAAAAGTTCAAGTCAACGGCACCTTTAGAAATGTGTTTTCTGAGAAAAATGGTGACGTGTTCAATACTTATTTCCCCCACTGTATGTATCTACATAAAGCTTGAAATCTCTACGCACTGTATAAACAAACCAACTACACTTTAAAACAAATGTTCTCTGGTTTTGTAATCTGTATGAAACAAATGCAGGGTTGTTTTAGCAACATGATGGGGGAGGTGCTTTAAAAAAAAACATTTGTTGACATATCAGTTAAGAAAAAAAGCAACTCTACATTTTTTCATACGATTTAGTACACACTGTAACTACAGAAGAGCTTTAAATAAAAAAAATCTATCTAAACTCTTGCTAATGGTCTAATCCGATTCAATGATCTATGCTAAGCTAAGCTAAAAGCACTCCCACCAGACTCAGTGACCATTGTATCCAGTGACCCTGGTACTTATATTGTATGTCTTTTTGTTTTTATTTTGTCATTTGAAAGTGTTTTTTAGTTTTGATTTGTTTAAAAAAAAGTCCTTAATCTACCTTTTACAAAACCTGCAGAAACCCTGTAAAGCTGTGTACACAAACAATGTCACTTGTATTTAACATCAGCCTATTGTTGCATTGAAATGAAAGCAGAAGTGAGTATTTGCTGTGTGTCCTGACAGGATGATGCAACGGCTCCCAGTGGAGCGTCTTCAGTCCCGGACGGAGCGAACGGCAGCGGAGTGATGGAGCGTAATGATGAGGACCGGAGAGGAGGTGGCAGGAGAGCCCAGGTCAGACCAGGAGATCAAAACTCCAAGACTCAGACTGAAGATCGCAGTGATTCTCAGGTCAGCCGGGGACACTCGCAGAGGTCAGAGATCGCAGAGACAGAGAACAAAACAAGCAGGAGTGAAGTGAAGAAACCACGGCGGACAGCCTGTCCTTATGGCAGCTCCTGCTACAGGTACTGACGCAAACAACCTCCAGACTACTTTTCCAACTTTACCTTCAAACTTTTGTGTAGCTTATTTTGTTGCGCATTTTGGAATATTGCATTAGAAAATGTGTATAGCAAGATATGTGTGTGTCTTGTATAAATGTGTATAGCTCGTTGACAAACTTTATGGTGGCTTGAGAGCCTAGTCTGAAGTTTGACGTAGTTTTAAAGTTGAAATAATTGAAGTAGTTAAGAAGTCTGAAACAGTTGGAAGAGATAGATAACTACATACATGTTAGCATGTTACTTGTATGGATTGGCATGTTTCTTGCTAATGCCTCATTCACCTTAGCAGCGACTTCGTAGCTGCCTGTCGCTGTGGGTGTGTGCTTTAATCGCAGGTCTGTGTAGGTATATACAGCACGAATACAAGCAGCCTCTCAGCGAGCTGAGAGAGGATCACGTGAGCTCTACTGGGGCTCCTATTGGCTGTCACTCAAGAAAGATTGGGCAATTCTCAACTTTCTCGCATCGCTCGACACGCCCACCTGGTGACCAACAGTCGCTGGCGCTCGCATAAACAGGTCGTCGGAAGTCGCTTACTTTCCATTGAAATGAACGATCGCTTGTCGATTTGCTGTTGCGAGTCGTTCGTAGAGTGAATGAGACTTAAAGCCTGTTTCACACCGCAAGCATTAGCAGAGCATGAGCAGCGCGTGTTTTTTTTGGTGTCCATGTTAACAGATTAGAGCTTTCATACTGCACACAGAAGCAGTGCGTCAGCGTGAGCGTCGCTGAAGCAGCAATGCCGCGATAGTTTCAGTGCTGGGTCTATTTTTGCTCACGCTCAATTAAAGTGACAGTGGCCTAATAAAGAAAAAAGTAGCAATTTTACCAATCAATGCCTCGATAATATCCACTGATTTATATATATTCAATCAAATAAACTTAAACGATTAAAAACTGCAACAAATATTTATTTTGGCCTGAATAGGGATGCACCGATACCATTTTTTGGAACCGATCCGATCTCGATACTACAATTCTGAGTGTCGATCGATACAGATTCGATCCCGATACTGTGCCATTTTTATATTTTTCATTATAATTTAATTAAAAAAAAATTTCTGAGCATAATACCGTTTCAAGAGTTCCCACTTAGATATGCTTGGCGTTTAAAGCAGGTTTGGCATGCTGTCCCGGGAGAGAACCCTGAGCTCGGAGATATTTGAGCCCAGGGCTCCCGTCCGGTCAATAAGCATATCAGGAGATCCGAGATCAGGTAGGTCTCGAGAGCTCCCCTATAGAAAAGGGAGCAAAAGGAGGAGATAGGGTGGAAGGGGGGATTCTTCCAAAATGAAGATAAAGCAGTAGGGAGAAAATGATCCATTTATAGTAAACTAGGATCACTCTGATTGGATTATTACTGATTACAGATGAGCGGCCAGTCGTGCTCAATCATATCACGTGCTCCTAAACTGCTGTAAACTAGGCTACATTATTTGAGTATTTGTTTTGACATTGATCTGTTGTGGTCCAGCTTATGTTTCCTTTTTTAATATTAAGATTTTTCTTTAAAATCTGCAATAGGCTACCACTATTGACACTAATCATTGGTAAAATAACCAGCCTTTTAGCAAAGCCTGATATTTTCCTGTAGGTTTGATACACTGAGGCCAGTTTTACTCAATAATCCCTCGCCAAATCTCGCCATGAGTGAGACGGATAAAGTTCAAAACAATGTCTGTTTATGTGCTTCAGCGCCAAAACACAAACTGGTCTGTTAAATAAAATATTAATATAAATAAAATTACAGTGAAATATCCGCAGTTTCACAGAAGCCTATATTAGGCTAGATAATTTTATGTTAATGACAATTTATAGCTTATTGCACCCGTCAGTTTCTCTTTTATTAATGTAATCAACTACTTTGACCACAATGAGCCAGACTTTACTAACTATTCACAGCACTTAAAGTATTCCTTATTATTTATTAACCACATATATAAAAAAAATATATCGATGACGATGTCCAAGAAGACGTTAATACCATTAACATCCGTCGTAACAATATATGGTTTGCCTAGATTGTGTGTGCCAGATTGTGTGTGCCTAGAACGTGTGTGGTTCTGCGAGCCTGCAGCTGGATATTATTGATTTCTGTGGCGAATTTTGGTAAAAATCTGCAGATTTCTGCGGAATTATTTTGGGAGTATCATAAATAAAACCTTAATATGTGAAATAAAAATTATATCTTTTTAACTTTTATTTAATGTTTACAAAGCAAATCCAATTAGATCCACTTTACTTGGTAAACAAAGCAAGTCTCTCATATAATATCTCTACTAAAAGAAAGAAAATATTACTGTACAAACTGCATTGTACATAAATGATGAACATTTCCATATTAGTCAATAATATTACTGAAATTAACTTAAAAACTGAATGAATATAGATTTACACTCATTTACTCAAGTAAATAAACAGAATTAATGATGGGCTAAAAATCTGAGGAATTCTGCGAGCACAGATTCCGTGTGGGCCTAGGAATAGCGCGTTTTCCTAGGTTTAACAATAGAAGTCTATGGGACAGTTGCTAGGGTGCCGTAAGTGGTTGCTAGGGTGTGGCTAAAACGTTGAAAGGTCATCAGTGATTGGCAGATTGGTAGGCTGAGTTAAATGAGCCCAACTTTAAGTCTGTATGAAAGTCTGGTGCAAAGTTATGAGGTCACAAAATGTGACCCAATGTTAAATCAATGGGACTTTTCTGAATTTTCCAGGTCAGCTTTCAGAAAATTGTAAGTCGGATCAGTTGGAAAAGATATAGCAACCCGAGTCAGACCAGTTTGGAGGTTTGAAGGGTAGTTTGGTGGTTGTAGTATGAACGGTCTAGGAGGAGATGCATACAGAAATTAGTCTCAGAAGAAGTTTATGTAGTATAACGGTATGTTGGCTTTCTCAAGTCACCATAATAAAGGCAATTCTTCTCCTTCCAAAAACAGTACACCGGTCATTCTTGTGTGAACAATTGAGAAAATGCTTTTATCATGTACTGCATGACAATACGGAGAGAAAAGAACAATAAAAAGATGCAGCGAATGCGAGTCCCAGCAGGAAAGTGAACAGCGCACAAATGCAGACGCTTTAGTTTTTTTCCATCACACTTCACCCCTGCGCTTGAGGACAGAAGCATCCTGCAGAAATACACGTTCTGCGTTTCTATCTCTCAGCTTTTAGCTATTAAAAAGTAAACGTCAGAGAATTAGCCATCAGGGAAAACATGTGCGCATCTCTTTGAAATACAGCACCACAAAAACCATTTCAGTCCTGCAGATTTACGCACTTTGAAAGATCTCTGAGGAGCTTCTGGTGGAGAATGTTTCCTTAATCCTCGTTTTATCTTGAGATAACATTACCTGATGGATAATTCATCTACAAAACAATATTTCAAGTCTTATGTTTATAGTATTACCTGTTGGATTTGTAACGTGAATAAGCAAAGATTCCACTGTCATCTGCTTCTAGTTTTCCTTTCTACCAACATCTGTGATACTAAATCGTAATGTAAACTGATACTAAGAGATGCGATATTTAATAGCTGCTATAATACAGTAACTGCTGATTCAACAATGTGCCAGCTGATAGTACCAAATATGCCATCAAGGCTTAAGAAAAGACCAAATCTGCAGACAATTATTCATTCATTTATTTTCCTAGTCTCTATTTTAGAGGTCGCCACAGTGGAATGAACCGCCAACTATTCCAGCATATGTTTTATGCAGCAAATTCCAGCCACAACTCAGTACTGAGAAACACACTCATGCACTACGTCCAATTTAGTTTACAACGTATGGAGTTGTGGGGGAAACCGGAGCACATGGAGGAAACCCACGCCAACACGAGGAGAACGTGCAAACTCTACAAAGAAATGGCCCAGCCGGGACTCGAAGCAGCGATCTTCTTACTGTGAGGCAACAGTGCTGTTGTAAATCTCTTAAAAACCCTTGTGTTGACCCAACATTGGGTAAAATATGGACAAACCCAATGTTAGGTAAAAATGTAGGACAAAAAAAAGGACATTAGGTGGGAAAAAATCGGACAAAAAAATGTTGGGTTAAAACGACCCATTATTTATTAGAGTGTATAAGTCATATTTAAGCTATCAGTAGCTAAACCTAGCAGCTTAGGACTTGCTTGTATCTATTATGGCATTGCTAATGTGACACTGTTGTAAACATGTTTTTAGCATGTTTAGCATTATACTAATATGAATTAACATGTTGTTAACCAACATTTACACTGCTTGTAATATTTACATTGATAACATGAACATGCTAATTAAAATTAATATGTTAAACATGCTTAAATTCGTTAGCCATGTGGTAAAATAGGCTAAAAACATGCTAACAACATGCCAGCAAAATGTAAAACTTGGTTATCAACATGTTAGCATAATGGTAAACATGCTAGAAACATGTTTACTGTTAGAATTACATTAGCAATGCCATAATCCATGCTAGCAAGAGATATTAATTAATGCCAACAATATTGTCTGTTACGAAGACAATGTTGGTCAAATGCTAATTCATGCTAGTAGCCATTCATGCTAACAACATGATAAATGGTAGCAACATGCTTTAACTAGTTTTATATTTTTGTTTTGTTGATGTAATATTGTTGAATGTTTTAATATAATTAACTGAAATTATTATAATAAATACATTTATTTTATTACTCGTTAACATAAATATCACCGTTTAATGCTAATATGAAGCACTGCGCATGTGAGATGCCTTGTCCGGTTGAAAGGTCTTCAACTTTCACAAGCAGCGCAGCTCATTACTGCCTGTTCTACAGCATTTGACCAATCAGAAGAACTTGGAGGCGGGGCAAGCGCTGCAAGCTTTTGTTAATAGTAGAAAGTTGTCATGACAACAGTTTTATTTACAGTCACAGCATGGTGAAGGAGGCGCTCGTTGTCTAGAATATCCTGAGTTATATGAGGCATGGGTGTCAAGGTGGTGCAGTGGGTAGCATGATCGCCTCACAGCAAGAAGTTCGCTGGATCGAGCCTCGGCTGGGTCAGTTGGCATTTCTGTGTGGAGTTTGCATGTTCTCCCCGTGTTTGCGTGGGTTTCCTCTGGGTGCTCCGGTTTCCCCCACAGTCTAAACACATGCGCTATAGGGGAATTGGGTAAGGTAAATTGTCCATAGTGTATGTGTGTGAATGAGTGTGTATGGGAGTTTCCCAGTGATGGGTTGCAGCTGAAATAGTATCCGCTGCATAAAACAAATGCTGGATAAGTTGGCGGTTCATTCCACTGTGGCGACCCCTGATTTATAAAGGGACAAGCCGTAAAGAAAAAGAATGAATGATATATGAGGCATCTTAACGTACTTATAGTTTCCTATTTCTAATAGGTCTGTTATTATATCACGCTTATAATATCATATCACATCATGTGGACCTCATGCTCGGCTGCGCTTTTTTTAAATCTCATTCCTGAGCACAGCATCTCTCTCGTTTTTAAAAGCAAAGACATGTTGGATATGAAAGAGCCCTTACTCTTTCAAAGTTTCATTGTTGTTAACTGAAATGTTGCATTGTGTCGTGGATGGGTCACAAGAAAGATAAGGACTCTCAAAAATGAGAGAGAAATCACTTGAATTTGCAGCTGATGGTCTGTCAGTGTAATAATGAAGGTGCTTGGATGCCAGTGATTTACTTGATTTGCTGTATTGTGTTTCATCATGCATTGCTCGACTCATCAGTAAGCAGTTGTGTTTTCCTCCATTCAGGAAGAATCCGCTTCACTTTCAAGAGTGCAGTCATCCCGGAGACAGCGACTATGAGGAGGAGGAAGCAGATGAAGATGATGATCGGCCTGAGTGTCCGTACGGCACCCACTGCTACAGGTGACGCCTGATGCTTCACTTCTTTAAAGCTTTTTTATTTAGAGGATGATCCGCTCAGTCTATGAGGAGGCGCAGCTTTTGAGATCTAGAGTTCATTATAGTGCTTATCTGCAAAATAGAAGCTTTAATACTCCTTGTGGTTTTACTTTATTAGATGAAAAGTTGGTTTAATTTAGATTAAAGTTGTTTTTTATTTTAATAAAAGTCAACGGTTTGACAATTGAAAATGAAAACATTATGATAAAGTAATTTAGGGATTGTAATTGTACAAAATTATAGTTCTATATTTTGCTTTAATGGAATGTTTTTTGTTTTAGTTTTCTATTAAAATATAGCAATAGTAATGTTTCAAATTTTTTTACTCCACATTTTTTTTTTAATAATAATCATAATAATCTATAATATTGGTGGCATGGTGGCTCAATGGTTAGCACTGTCGCCTCACAACAAGAAGGTCACTGGTTCGAGTCCTGGCTGGGTCAGTTGGCATTTCTGTGTGAAGTTTGCATGTTCTCTCCATGTTGGCATATACAGCCACATCGCGTATACTCGTGTGATACTGCGTTTATACAACAGTTCAACATCATAATCGTGTGTATAAAAAAGAAAATCAAACACGGAGAGTCTCAAAACGCTTTTGTAAGAGGAACTACTTTCTTCTGCAAATTCATTCACATCTGCAGCTGATATCAGAACGGAAAAAGCCGTTATTAATTCACCAACATCACTTTAGATCTAGTAGTTGAATTATTCTTTAGTGTAATGTCTAAAGTGATGACAAAACAGGTAATTTTGTTCACATTTTAAGATTATAAGGCTGAACTGCATGAAATGTCATCAGTCTACAGAGATATCTCCCAGTATTTCTCTGTTACAATCGAAGATCACGGTATTACTATGGTATAAATACAGCACTACAACATAAGAGAGAGATCGACTTAGGAAGTCATTTACCTGTTTAATAATGATTTGATCAGCTGTAGTTAGAAATTATAGTTTCTCTTAGGGCTTATTATGCAATCTCTGTTGCCATCTTGTGGATGAACATCGTCAACCGTCTTTGCTCAATGACAGGCTAATGGCTGCCGACTCACTGTCTCTCAGTAATTTTAGATATATTTTAAAACAGGCACTATCCTTATAAATAAACTGCATAGTTGCAATCTAAACAACTACATTCTCCACTAAAAAAGCCTCAAAAGTACATTGTTGCCCAACAGCAGCAATATTTGTCAAACTGTAGAGTGTCCTCTGCTTGTTGCTGTATGTGGCCGGAGGGGTGAAGGGTTAAGAGGCTGGACGAGTGCTGTCACTGGCAGAATATCGCACGGCTATCAGCCAATCAGATTCAAGAACCAGACAGAACTGTTGTATAAATATATTTTATTTCATTTTATTATTTTTTATTACTACTACAAGTTTGGGTCAAATTGTGCAATTCTACAAACTAGCAGAACAAACCTATATATAGATAAATATTTTGTTATTGTTTTTTTGGTTTTGTTTTGTTTTAGTTTTGCTGAATAATACTTAAAGTCATTGTGAACCAGAAGTTGCTGAACCTTTTATTCCATGTTTTATTTTTTTAAGGCATGTTTTAATGTAAATTCAGAACTGCCAATCTCATTGGTCAGATAGTTTTTAATGCAACGTGTCAAATGCAAACATGTGGCATTTTCTTTTAAAAGTAAGATTTTATGTCTGCAGTTTAATTCGTTTTTTTGTGTATAATATATAAGTATAAACATTTATATTGTATATAAGTTTATTTGTAAAGTGCTTTTCACAATGATTATTATGTTTATATTATTCTTATTATAGTTTATTCAGGAGTTCACTTTGACAGTAATCTGGCTTGTACATGTCCTGGTGTACATGAGTACACCATTAGTCTTAAATCGAGTCAGTGTGCAAAGTGCGAATACTCTGAATGTGTAGCATTTTTTTTAAACATTTGTTCTTTATGCTTGCTTCTATATTTCTATATACAGGAAGAATCCACTTCACAAGAAAGAGTACAAACACACAAAGTCACCACGTGAGTATTTTTAAAAGTGATTTTAGAAAGTTAGATGACACACTGTAATGTTGGGTGGACAAAAGCACATGAATTAGCATGTTGCTAGTATGTTTTTTGTACTTTAGCATATTGTTAACATTAATTAGCATGTTTTTAGCATAGAATAAATGAACATGACGCTAGTATTTTTTAATTAATTAGTTTCTATTATAAATTAACAGTTTCTTTGGGATCAAGGCATTATAAAACATTCAAACTGCTTGTTAACTTGACATGTTTCTAACATTGGATTTAGCATGTTGCTAGCATGAACTGTCATGTTGCGAACATGTTTTTAGATTGAGTTAGCATAGATTTTCATGTTGCTAGCATGTTTCTTAAACATCCCATAAATTGGGATGTTGTTAACATGTTCGCAAGAATTAGCACGTTGACAGCATGTTGTTTGTAGCATCAATTGGCATATTTGCTAGTGTGGTCTAGCATTTATTATTGCTAACATGAATTAACATGTTGTTAAGCATTAATTACTATGCTACTTGTATGAATAAGCATGTTTCTTCAGGCATGTGTTGCTTACAAGAATTAGCAGGAATTAGCATGTTGTAGGATTAGCCTGTTTCTGTTTTTCCTGTTTCTGTTTCTATATTTATAATGTTAGCAAATAAATATTTTACCAAATGATACCGTTAGCAAATGATACCTTTAGCAAATTATAATGTTAGCAAATAAACATGTTGGCAAATGATATCATTAGCAAATGATACCATTGCCAAATTATACTAATAGCAAATTATACTGTTAGCAAATGATCACATTGTGATATCGTTAGCAAATGATACCCATAGCAAATTATAATGTTAGCAAATAAACATGTTAGCAAATGATACCATTGCCAAATTATACTAATAGCAAATTATACTGTTAGCAAATGATCACATTGTGATACCGTTAGCAAATGATACCCATAGCAAATTATAATGTTAGCAAATAAACATGTTAGCAAAAGATATCATTAGCAAATGATACCATTGCAAAATTATATTAATAGCAAATAAAATGTTCCTAACATGTTTAGCATGAGTTGACATGTTTTTAGGATGATCTAAGCTAGTTGCTAATGTTTTGATTGATGAAGATCGTGAACTGAATGGATGTAGCTCTTCGAGATTTACTGTTTGAAAGTTTCTACCCCCTCAATGAAAGTTACTGGATTTTTAGGAAAACCGTAAGTCGGTCCATTTAGAAAAGATATAGTATAAATGTTGAGATCAGCCAGAAGTTCTGACGTGAGTTTGGTGGTTGTAGCTTGAAAGCTGCCGGTGGAGATGCATTTAGAAATTCAGTCCCAGAAGAAGCTGAAATGAAATTAAATAGGACTTCAGTTGGCTTCGTCAGGTCAGCATAATTAATCATTTCTGCCCCAGTTAAATGTTTGTGAGTCAGATGAAGGGTTTATTCAGATCTCCGACTTTAAGAGCAACAATAATAATAATAATAATAAAAGTGATGCTGACTTTTGAAGACTGATTGAGAGAAAGAGGTTTCTATCTGTCCTCCTCAACTTTAAATGTAAAAATGCTGGCTCCGGATTTGGAAATAAATAATAATAAAGAGAAATGACTCCTGTGAACTCAATAAATGTTTTTATGGTGATATGTCTTTTTATGACGGCTCAAGCTAAATCATCACATTGCTGCAGGTCGAATGTGAAATAAACAGTTTTTATCTGAGAAGGAGAGGGGAGGGGAAATATTTGTTGCACTTTCCAACATCCAGATCCTTATTCCTAAACAAAGCTGTCTGTGTTCCTCTGTCCTGTTGAATCTGGATAGATCCATCAAGCATCAGACTCTAGGTATAATATGAGAGCTACATGCAGCGACCGTCTTCTGGACATGTTTCAGAGTTATACAGGGTTTTTCCTGAATTTAGGCACGGTGTAAACCACTACAGTTATGTGAGCTGCTTGTATTAGACACACTAATCTGCACTTGGAGGTCCTGTGGAAAGTTAAACATCTCAAATGACTGTGTGCTTAGATTATAGGGCAGTGCTTTAAATCTAATAAAGTAGGGTTTTTTTATTAGCCATAAAAATGGAGGAGGAGAAGCAGTGCAGTTGCTAAAAACAATTCATACAAATAATTCTAGAGAGAAAGAGCAGGAAGAAAAAAATATATATTTTGTTTTGTTTATTTTGTTCCAACTTCTGTTTAACAGAGAGATTTTCTTCAGCACATTTCTAAACATAATATTTTTATTAACTCATTTCTAATAACTGATTTATTTTATCTTTGCCATGATGACAGTAAATAATATTTGACTAGATATTTTTCAAGACACTTCTATACAGCTTAAAGTGACATTTAAAGGCTTAACTAGGTTAATTAGGTTAACTAGGCAGGTTAGGGTAATTAGGCAAGTTATTGTATCACGATGGTTTGTTCTGTAGACTATTGAAAAATATAGCTTAAAGAGGCTAATAATATTGACCTTAAAATGTTTTTTAAAAAATGTATAGTCTGGTTATTGTCAAAAGTACACAAAAAAGACATTTAAAATGTTAGAAAATACATATTTTCAAATAAATATTTAATAAATGTATTTATCTTTACTGGAAATATTTTTCAGAGATTTTGCTCCATATTGACATGATAGCATCAAGCAGTTACTGCAGATTAGTCGGCTGCACATCCATGATGTGAATCTCCCGTTCCACCACATCCCTAAGGTGCTCTATTGGATTGAGCTTTGGTGACTGTGGAGGCCATTTGACTACATTGAACTCATTGTCATGTTCAAGAAACCAGTCTGAGATGATTCACGCTTTATGATATGGCGCAATATCCTGCTGGAAGAGTACACTGTGGTCATAAAGAGATGGACATGGTCAGCAACAATACTCAGGTAGGCTGTGGTGTTGGTGCAAGGCTCAATTGGTACTAATGGGACCAAAGTGTACCAAGAAAATATCCCCCACACCATTACACCACCAGCAGCAGCCTGAACCGTTGATACAAGTCAGGATGGATCCATGGCTTCATGTTGTTGATGCCAAATACCACCAAATGTCACAGCAGAAATCGAGAGTTATCAGACTAGGCATAGTTTTTACAATCTTCGATTGTCCAATTTTGGTGAGCCTGTGTGAATTGCAGCCTCAGTCTCCTGTTCTTAGCTGACAGGAGTGGCACCCAGTGTGGTCTTCCATTCACCTCAAGGTTGGATGTGTTGTGTATTCAGAGATGCTCTTCTGCAGACCTTGGTTGTAACGAGTGGTTATTTGAGTTACTGTTGTGTTTCTATCAGCTGGAACCAGTCTGACCATTCTCCTCTGACCTCTGGCATCAACAAGGCATTTGCGCCCACAGAACTGCCGCTCACTGGATATTTTCTCTTTTTCATACCATTCTCTGTAAACACTAGAGATGGTTGTGCATGAAAATCCCAGTAGATCAGCAGTTTCTGAAATACTCAGACCAGCCCGTCTGGCACCAATAATCACGCCATGTTCACTTAAATCACCTTTCTTCCCCATTCTGATGCTCAGTTTGAACTGCAGCAGATCGTCTTGACCATGTCTACATGCCTACATGCATTGTTGCTGCCATCTGATTGGTTGTTGAGAAATTTGCGTTAAAAACCCAGCATTTTTTAGAGTGTGTATTTGTGTTCTGACCCCTCATGATCACCCCAAAACATTTCCAACAGCTGCGCGGTTACAAGCCTCAGTTTTTCAGTTTTCCTGTCAAGAATAATCTTGTAAATTCAGCTTTGAGCAGTGCTTTTTGAGAAGCACAAACTACAACCATCTTCTTGAGCGAAGCAAGTCAAAAATGACATGCTATTCATTTATCAGTGAAGGCATCAGCAAATGCTAATAAGCGAACGTCAGAAGAGCGCGGCAGACGCGTCTCCTAACATTTATCCGGAGCGGTGCTGTGGGCCACATGTGCAGCTTTTTCCTCTCTAGGGTTTCTACAGTATGTTTCCACTTAGTTTAAGAAGAATTTAATTACACTCAATGTGACGAGGAACGACCCAGAGGAGCCTCGGGTTACCCAGCACAACATTATGCTCATTCAGATATGATTCAGATTTTGGCTTCATCAGGGGTGATAAATATGCATGAGGCTACTCTAAACAATAAAGATATTGTTTGTTCACCATCTGTGGACGTCAAAGCGATTGCATCTTACAGGACCAAAGCTGTTGCTCAAATCTTTAATAACAAACACTTTGAGGTGAAACTTGATTGATGAATGACGGCCTGAAAACGTTTTTAGCTAAATTACAGTTCAGATATAAAAAAAAGCCTACTGATGATGATGATGATAAAGACACACTGGTTTGTGTCAGAGAGACTCATTTCAGGCTGCTCGCTTATATAACAGGAATTTTCTTTGGACAAAAAAATGCAGTTTTATAGTAGATTATGTGATAAGGTTGATTGGCTTTACGTTAATTTAATTAACTGTGTAATTTAAATGATAAAATCTAAATTATGATTTTGCACAAAAGTTTGGGGATGTAATCTTTTTTGTACTTTAAAAAGTCTCTTATTCTCTCCAAGATTTGGATTAATCGTATAGCAAAACCTGTAATATTGTGAAATATTATTACAATTTAAAATAGCAGGTTTCTTATATATATATATATATATATATATATATATATATATATATATATATATATATATATATATATATATATATATATATATATATATATATATATATATATATATATATATA